>NC_044007.1:69726741-70028320 GCF_900496995.4 Aquila chrysaetos chrysaetos
AAGTCCACTCAGGGCTGAGAGAGCAGCTTGTCAGAATAATTTTATCGGCATTTTTATTCTGACTGGAATCAGAATATCAGGAATGAGCAGCACCTAGATTTTATATGGTTCATACTGCAGTCTCTGTTTGCTCTGCCGCATTCATTTGTTACGATTTTTTTTTTTTAAAGAAAAGAATTAACTGAGAGTGTTTCTTCCTTCTCTTCCTGCTCTCAGACACCATGTTGACTTTTTCCAAAATCTAGTATACAAAACCAGGCACTATACTAATAAACTTGAGCTTACATTCCCATGCTCTCTACCTTTCAAGACAAATATCATACCGACACGATAGGTACAGTGCATCTATAATTGAATTAGCCTTGGAAGCAATTTGCCCACATGGTACACTTGTAATATTCTTCCCAGAATAAATTTTTAACCATTTGATAATTAGCTTAGCCATACCTGTGACAACGAGTAAATTGTAAAACACCAGAACACTATCTTAATTATCCTTTCTAAAGAGACCAAGCAATAATTTGCTTAATCGCAACGAGGGATGAAATAATGTAAGTAATTAAGTAAGAAAGTATTCCCACATGATTATACACTTTCGTAATAATGTAAGAAAAAAAAAAAGGAAGAAGATGAGGCATTAAAAATGTATACTATATGATTTCATTCAGGAAATATAGAAACAGAAAACAGAACTGCTGATTACAGATAATTATTAAAATATCAAATGGCCCGAGTAAATATAAAAACAATTTTTAGCTACATTGTTTCTCTAATCCTCACCTCTTTCAATCCTGTGGTTCTATAACCTTTCACTGCAAAATTAAACTCAATGCTTCTCCTTTTCCAAAATAGAGATAAGGAGAAAGCAGTGTAGTTATTTAGTCTGACTGATGTGATTTCCTTTTTCTTTCTTTTTTAATTTTTTTTTTTTTTTAATATGAAATACAGGAGGTTGTCCTTGTATTCCACCACAGAAAGGAGAGATGATCTTTCCTAGTTGTCCACATAATTTCAAGAAATCTGTTCGGCTGCCTATTACATGCAACTGTAAATACTTGATAAACAGATTGTGCTCATTTATTTTTACTTCTGTTCCTAAAATTAAAGCTAATGCCTACTCTCCTTATCAGCTTAAAATTCAGAAAACAAATTTTCACATTCAATTAATCTTACACTCCTTGATTAATGTAAAAATAATATTTACCTTCACATATCCATTGCATATTATACTGCTGCGTGAATGTAAAAATGTGTCTCAAATCTGAAAATTAAATATTAGATACTACCTACAGTAATGTATTAAGCATGATTGGCTTAGGAAATGCCAATGAATATGTGACAGAAATTATATGAGCCCACCGTATTTGTTCCTTGAGTTTTTTCTCCCATATTTTTATTGTGAGGAGTAACAGATGAAAAATATAAGTGTTTGCTAATAGGATTCACATCTTATTATTGGTGCTGATTTGCAGTTTTCCTTAACTCGCCATGATTACTTTTTTAGAAGCTTTCACTTTTCCCCAGCTGATCCTCGTCTTGTTAGGCAGCATTAATGACACTTCAGTCATTGTGGCTTTCAAGCAGAGCCCTTCCAGAGTGAACAGAGAGTTGACATTTCCTGACATTTTCCCAACTAATTACAGGACAAATAATTAAGCATGTTCTCGTATGTAACAAATGAAGGCAAAAGCCGTCTGTCATCGATGTTGATTGATGACACTCTGGGAGACTTTATCTGATGGGTCCTGCCATGCAGTAGAGGGGAAGCAAATTTATTAGAATGAACAATGCAAATTCTGAGTCATCTCATCCAGTTATGCGCCAAAGCAATATCCATGTCAAGGTGAATGTGACAATGAAAGCAAAATATTTGCATTTTGTGGAGCAGGTTGAAGGGGAAATCAGAGCGAGAAGATGACAGGCCTAATTATTTTGGCTCATACAGGCTAGGACAGCTGTTTCTGGTGTCCTGAACAAGGCTGTCACACAGGTAACTAAATAGGTCTGCATATAAGTCTGTATCCAACACTGTACGGAGATGTCTACCACTAATGACCAACGCTAATGTTACTGCCATCCCTGAAAAACAGTAAATGTGTCACAGTGCACCTTCTGCATGGCAGTCAACATTTCGCTACATAATTACTTGTTAGTGAATTAATTCCTATCTGTCAGTATCTATGCCAGTGTCATTTTTAGACCATTACGAAATTATGCCATCACTATAGCAACTGCAAGCACAGTTAAAAGGCAAAACAGTTCAGATACTCAAGAAAAGTGCCTAGTTAGGCAGAAGACTAATAATGTAAAATTCAAATTGTGATGTTGCTGTCTGCCATCCTAATTTTCTTTATCTTGATTATGCGTTTGATCATTGATCATTAAACAATAATTTAAGGTTTCCAATTTCAATCCATGATTAATATTTAATATAATTAAAACCTCAGCCACAACAGCATCTTTCCTATAAACAGACACACACAGTGCTGTCATTGCAATTAATTAGGAGCTAAAAAGTGACATGCTCAAAAATGAATCCTAATATCAGAGTTTACATGCAAATAAGAATAACTGATAGCATCAGGATGTTCTTTTCTCCCTGTTTCCTTTGTGGATTGTAAACAATGCCAATCTTAAAATCCCGTATCCTGACTCATTTCTTATTTCTTTATTTATTTCTTGCATGCACTCCATTTATCCAAGGAAAGTCAGGACCCATCTTACCATTATCACCATCACTTAAGGGTTTCAAGATGCCGTTTTATCCCAGAAAGATATTCACAGGCTTAAGACAAATTTGGTATATTAAGCTGTCTAAAATCTTCCAGACTGTTGAAATTTCTAATGACACATAGAAAAAAGATTTGCTCATATCTACAACCACCTTAAATGCGTACAAGTCTAAGTTAAATAGGGAAATCCACATATGGAGAAAGTATTTCTTCATTTGTATCCTCCTGTATTTTTTATATGTTAGAAAAAAGGAGATCAAATTCTTCTAGAAACTTTCAGCACATATTCATCAAGTCAATCTATGCAATGTGGTGGCTTTTGTTAGAGTGCAAATGTTACAATGGTGCATTTCAAATGATGTATGACAGCAATACGGTGGCCTCAGCTACTCTGACTCAGTAGAAAGAGAATGTAGAGAAATAATATGAAATTCAGGAGATCAATAAGAGGCCAAACGTGTAGGCGAGTTTTGTTTTTTTATTTTAAGAAAAGAAGAAAAAAGTACACCTTATTATGCCATTTTCTTTCCAGTGATAATGTACGGCACTTCAGTTATCTTTTTGGTTAACTGGTTTGAAATAACTCCTTTGCATTAAAAAAATATATGTATTTGTAAATTATTTTTTTTCTTTGAATGTATCCACTGTCTGCAAAAATGGTGTTTTAAGAAAAAGAATATCTATTGTTTTCTGTCCTTCTTAACATAGATATTGTCTTCATTACCACGGCATGTGTCCCCAGCAGGAAAATCAAATTAAAACTGAGTCAATCACATGAAATCAAGGGGAATCTTTGCCAGAAGAAAAACACATAATGATGATAATGCAGGTGTATAGATCATTAATGTTCTGCACTTAAAGTTACCTGACAAATAAATGCTTACTCTGGACTAAAAGAAAGACCTTTTCATGGTATGAGAAAGATCATTACTTCCTATTGCAGCACTAAGGTATTTGTTTCGCTAAGATCTACAAAACAGTCAGTCATCCTTCCTTCCCACTCTCTTAACTTCACGCAGACCATTAGCACGACAGAAGTGGATAAACTTTGCAAAAATGTCTAACTGCAGTATTGTTCTGAGATAGACCACTGCTCTGAAAGCAATGGGAAGATTTAATTTCTGTTCTGCTTAACAAGGTTAAAAGAGTTCGGTTCTTGGTTAACACTGACCACTAAATGGATAGGGATCAATAGTTCCTCACTAATGCCACAGTAAGGCAACTCCTTTATTGACCTTTCCATTAACACTAAGCAGCTGAAATGCAAAAAATAAATAGACCAATCATTTTAATTTTTAACACCTACCAAATCAAGTGCTTCACTGGGGTTTTGGTGCTCCTATGCCAGTCCTCTCATATATCTACCTACATTCTTTTATGACCTATCAGATTGCAAAAAAACTCACTTCTTAAGATTTATTTGGAGATCATGTGTAATTACTGTGCTTGGCCCAGGAAGAGCTAAAAATAAAAAATTTGTAGACATGAAACAAAGAGGTTTTGTCCAATTAAAAAACTTTTTATATGTTTCACAGTTACTCAGAAACACTTTTCAGACAAGTAAACAATGAATTAACTTGATAGGGATGATATACAAATTTGATACAAAGAGCCAATGGGAGAGTTTCTGTCTAATGATCCCAGTCAATCTAATTAATGTATTCTGCTACATTACATTTTAAGAAGTGACCATTGTGTAATACACTTTGAAATATGCACAAGCTAATGGGATAAGATACAAAAATTATTATGCTGACAGTAAATCATATTACATTCCTAATAAGCATTAACTAGATAACTAGGTCAAAGCAGTATTATCTTAATTGATTTTTCAAAAGAAACCTGACAGAAAAATGTCAATGCTCGAATATTTCTTCATGCATCATTAAAACAAGATTGGCTTTTAACAAAAGAAGAATCCTTCACAGAATTGATTCTTGCTTCAGGCTGCCTGCAAGTAAGTGTATTACATAAAAATCTATACAGGATATTAAAACAACACCACTCTGCAAGACAGTTACAATTAAAAGCTGACACCCCCCCCACCATGTGTCTATTACAGTAGCTTGCTAGTAAATGTATTTAAAGTCTTCAGAGCCAGTATAAACCATATATGAAAATCACTTAGTTTTACTGTTTGAGTGGGGGGAAAAAACCCAATAATCAGAGCTTCTAATTAAATCACTACATTAATAACTTACCCATTTCATAACTGTATAGCAATTAAATAAACATGCAAGAAAACAGGAAAAAATACTACCTTGGAGCTATAACCATAAATACAAGCTCTGCATCTAACGTACTGAACATTTCAGTGTGGAAAGCGGGCATCATTCTGACATCAGAAATTTCCAATAGTGATCGTGAGGTAAAATGCAATATGCAGAAAAAATAATATATAATACCAGCAGTAGTACAATGCTGTATAGGTTCACACAATAGATCTTGTTGCAGATGCACATATAGATTGATCAGAGAACGATTGGCTGATCCTTATAAATATGAGTAGCTCATAAACCTCGAAGTCATGGATTGTAGTACATTTGTGGCTTGGTAGTACATAAGGCATTCATTTTGTCTAAATAATCACAGTTCATTTGCTTGGATTGTTTAGTTTGTGAAGTTATAAGCAGAAAATGCACATAATAATTTCTCATGATTCTTTTTAATGTCTTTTATGTATCTTCTATGCAAGAACTTTCTTAGAAATATCTAATATTATTACCAGTTACTGAATGTGAAATAACTTGATGGCTAAACATTTTTTGCCAAGAAAAGCCCTAGTGTCTACATGCATTTTTCAGCACGTAAATTTTTCCCTGAGCATATTTTAGTGCCCCCATGCAATTTGTGAGTCATTATCACTTTCAAAAGTCAAGAATAATGTTAATAGAAATTTGAAAACGTTATTTCTGGGGCACAAGCTCCACAAATGCTGATCTCAGCCCTTGGGACAGAGAGAAGGGATGGGGCAAGGTAAGCCTCAAAGTTCTGTGAAGATCTAGACTCCAGAGGATGATTTGGAGAATGAGCCTAATTCAGAAGGCTTCTCCTTCTTCTGCACCAGCTCTGCCCCACTTAGCTCTAGAGAATTTGCTTTTTATACCACTACCTGATTTGAATGTTCAGTTTTACATAATTTCTCTGAGATTTCAAAGTAGGAAGCGTCAGCAGTGTGGTTCTCTCCTATCTCACAACTTTTTAAGTCAGGTGTAAAAGCTGGTGTAAATTTTCCAGGGAAGAATGGGGACTGACAGTCTTTGTGTAACATTAGCCCAAATTACCATAAATTCCGAGAAAGAGAGTTTTGAAGCAAGTAGTAATGTGTGCCCTTTTCCTGTTGTAAAATGTGCCATTTCATAACAGAGGCATGTTGTCTCTTAAATGATTGCATAGACATACATGATGGAAAAAGGCAGGCAAATCCTGGGCAGCTGGTGCAAAGTCACCTCATGCAACTCGAATCCTGGTGGCTATTCAGCACCTTTGATCTCTGGTCGCAGTAGTGGCTCGGTTTGCTCGCAACCTCTGTATTACTATAACATAAGACATCCAAGCCATTTGTCCCAGGACTTGGCCCATCATTTGTCATTTCCCTATATTTCTTGCTTTTCCAGAGACCTGGCAGAAACAGGAGGGCAAGTAGGATCTGCTCTGAAGGCAGGCAGGAAATAATGTTGGTTGTGTGGTGGAGAAAGGAGGGAGAAAAGGAAGGTTTGTGGTTACCAGGATGAAGTAAGCTGCAGGAAGGGGAGGAAGAAAGGCCACTGTCCTACATTTAAGGCTTCTCTTCCAAGTTCCTCCTCCCAGACACATCCCACGTGTTGTCTACTTGCATCATTTCAATCTTTATATATCAAAAATTAAATAAGTCACAGTGTGATAGTTTGGTTGGCTTTGTGGTACGTTGAAACTATGTCAGGACAGAAAAAAAAAAAAGCAGCATGAAGATTTCTTCTTAGTGTTAAGAGAATCACAGGAGTTTTGTCATGTAACAATATTGTTATGAGTAACTTTCTCTTTTGCTGTTACTTAAACTTCACTTAAACATCTTTCTCTCATTTTTTTGTAATAGATCAACTTGTGGGCTCCTTTGATCATTTATCTTATGTTCTTATAGCTCCCTTCTGTATATTACCAGTATCCTACTGTTAATATACAATCCAGCTGTATTTTCAATGGCAATCATAGCAGGAGTTTGAGAGAAAGAGAAAAAGCTTGTTTCACTTTCCTGCCAAAATGTCTGAGACTATAGATATTGGGATGGGAGATGGGTTCTTCAGTGACTTGCTTGGATGTACTGATGGAATAGTTGATTTTTTTTCTTTTTTTTTTTTTTTTTGTGACACTATCTGCTTATTTGATGAATTTGTCTAATAAGCCTTGTTTCACCTCTTTTTTTCCTTAAGTTCTTCCATATCCTGGGAAAAGAAAGACTGTTCATTTTCTTTGTAAACAGAAAGCGTTTCACTAAAAGTTTAACTATTTTGTATCATCAATTTCTTTTCCAAAAAATAAGCAGGCCACCAAATACTAAATATCATCTCAGTCAAAAAAAGACCATTTGAAGGATGATTAGAAAGATGTATTTACCTTTTCTCAAAATAAGAATTAGGTATTGCATGAAATTATAAAGCAGCTAATTTAAAACCAAGTTCTCCACTGAGTTCACAGATAGCCTGGTAAACCTACTACCACAAAATATCCTTGTGGCCAAGAACTTAGCAAGACCCAAGAATGGACTGCATATTTCATAGATAGATAGACTAAACTCAAATGTAGTCCTATGGCACTGTTCAACAAATATCAAGAAAGTAATTTTGCAGTCTTGCAGTGTTATGTTGACTGTACTGTGGATTAGTCCTTCACCGATTTCTTTTAGATACCCAACCAGTTGCTTCATTTCTTCTTACGAGCACTTTGTTCTCATACCATATAGTTAGCAAACACTGTATGGGTAACATTTTGGTTTGATATTCTCCAACCATTTTTTAAACTTCTCATAGTGCCCTTGCCTGGCTTTTGGCAGTCCTCAGCATTCAGTTGCGTCAATGCATTTCATTAATGTTTTACCTCCTGCCTCTTCCAGGTCATTATTGAAGATGTTAAATAAGATTACTTTTACACAAATTGCTATTGCATCCTCCTCAAACCCTTCCCCAGAAAGATATGCTAGTTTTTGTAATTTATCTTTTTTGTGACCTAATTTTTCAAAAGTGCTCTTCCCTGGCCTAGTTCATATTACTTTTTTTCAATCAACATTTAAGAAAACACAGTACTGAAAACTCTACTAAAATTCCTTTGTATTCAATGTGCATTATTTCATTAGAGCTCATTTTATAATGTTGTTTTTAGAAAGCAAAATTAAGCTCATTTTTATGCCCATCTATTTCTTAAGAAGAAGCCTTAAATAAGGGGGGACACACCCTTTTAAATAAGCATTACTTGAGAAAGACCTTAATAAGGATGAATTAAAGAATATGATCAGAATTTATTTTCTATGATTAATTTACATCTTCTATTTGTAGTATCCAAACCATAAATCAATAACTTGCGTGGATCAATAACTAGATAAATGTTATGAGCAGATGTTGCTTTCTCAGACATTACTGAAATTTGCTTCATTTTAATAAAAAAACCCCAATCACAAAAACCCCAAAATAAATCATGTTGAACTAATGTAAACACAGTTTGGAATTAATTTCACCTATTTTTAGTCATGTAAAAGCCATACATATAGTCTTAACTGTTTCTCTAGAGTCCCTTTTCAAGCATGAAGATAAAGTTATAAATAGAAGGTGATTTATTCCATTCTGAGACAGATGTCTAAAACTGGTGGAATGACTCAATTTCTGACATTCCTGTCTCTCAGTTGATTAGAGTAGGAACCTCATCCAGAACCTTTAGGCAGCTAAAGATGGTTGAGATTAATTTCTTCCTTCACATAGATATGTTTTGTCTCACCAAATTATGATACGAAAAGCTATTTTCGAGAGCAATGGTGTCACTTTCAGTCATAGACATGGTTTCAAGAAGGACTATTTCACACAGTCAGATGTCCAATGCAAACCCCAAGGCCTTTGTCTTAACTAGGATCCTGGAAACAGATGAACTCTTACCATGATGACCTGAGTAGAAGCGTGGGGTCACCTCCCTCGACCTGTTGGCGATGCTCTTCCTAGTGCAGCCCCGGTTCTGCTCACCACCTTTGCCACAAGGACACAGTGCTGGCTTATGTTCCACTAGGTGTCCACTAGACCCCAAGGGTCTTTTTGGCAAAGCTGCTTTCCGGACAGTCAGTCCTCAGCTTTGGGGGTTCTTCCTCCAGGGATGGGACTTGGCATTTCCCTTTGCTAAACTTCAGGATACTCCTGTCAGCCCAGTTCTCCAGCCTGTCAAGGTCCTTCTGAATGGTAGTGCAACCATCTGGTGTATCACCCATTGCTTCCAACTTTTTATCATCTGCAAACTTGCACTCTGTCCCATCTACGAGGTCATTAATGAAGATGTTAAATAGTACTGGCCACAATATTGATCCCTTGGTTATAACACTAGTGACTGGCCTTTTCAATCCACCTCATCATCGACTTATCTAGTCTCTATTTCATATTTCATCAGTTGGTCAACAAGGATGTTATGAGACACAGTGTTAAAAGCCTTGCTAAAGCCAAGATGAAACCATCCACTGATCACTCCTCATTCACTGAGCAAATAATTCAATTGCAGAAGGCTATCAGGTTGGTTAGGCATGATTTCCCCTTTGACAGCTTATACTGACTATTCCAAGCCATCTTTTTGTCCTTAGTATCTTTGGAAATTGTTCCCAGAAAGATTTGTTCCATCATCTTCCCAGGCCTGTAGTTTCCTAGTCCTTCTTGCACTTCTTGACATTCGCTTTCTTCCTGTCCTTCTCCGATTGCCATGACCTTTCAAAGATAATTGAGCTGGCTTTGCAATGGCATTGGCCAGCTCCCCAACACTCGGGGGTACATCCCATCAGGTCCCATGGACTTGTATATGTCCACTGGTTTAAATTTTCCCTGACTACATCTTCCTTTACTGAGGTGTAAATCTGCATTGCTCCAGACTTTCCCACTGATCTGAGGGACCTGAGATTCCTGAAGGCAAGTCTTAACAAAGAAACATGAGGCAAAAAAGTCAGGGAGTGCCTCAGCCTTTCCCACACCCCTCGTCATGAGGTCCCCTGCCCCATCCAGCACCAGGGCTATATTTTCCTCAGTCTTCCTTTTGTTACTGCTGAACCTGTGGAAGCCCTTCTTGTTGCCTTTCACAATCTCTCCAAATTCAGTTCTAGACTGGCTTTGGCTTTTCTAACCCCATCCCTGCATGCTTGGACTCCTCTCTATACTTCTGCTGGGTGACCTGATCCTGCTTCTGTTGTCCCACAAACAGGGTTTGTGTACCCGGTGTGCAAGCCAATAACACACAGGGTCGAGGTATTTTCAAATTAATTTCATTGATGCGCATGAATGGGTGCCTGTTTCAAGATAGCACCCCCTTGTCTCAAAAAAATATCACATTTATACACTTAACTAATACATATTCATTGTTATTTTCCTTAATGATTGGTTCTTTCTTCTTCACCCTTCATGTAAATTAGTGCGCAGACTCTGTCTTCTTTCTTCGTTGTCGTCTTTTGAGTAGGTGGTCAATGAGTCGGTGGTCATGATCTCCCCCTGTAGGAATTATCTTTTGCCTACTTCTTCCCTAATCTTGGCAGTTCAAAGCGGTTCTTCAAGGTTTATTGACCAGACTACATTCCATTACCTTTTCTGACATAAATATAAAACCCCATTGTCTAGTAGTAGTAGTAGTTCCTAAACCCTAAATCATGTCTAGTTATTGTTTCCCTATTTTAAATATTAACTGATGGGGGCTGTACACAGGACTTTAGCAGCTCCCTGGTTATTTCAATCATATTATACATATTAATTGATAACACTTCCTTTTTTGTACACTTCCTTTTCTGTCTGAGTTTTTTTCAGGAAATCCTTGTTCATCTGAGCATGCCTCCTGCCACCTTTACTTGTTCTCCTGAACATAGGGATGGACAGGAAAAGCTTAGAGGATGAGGAACAAATTCTCTGGTCAAATAGATGAGATGCTGGTCAGATATAGTGTTGCGGACACGTACTCTGTAAGGATACTTGTCATCCGCAGAGAGTGAAATCTTATCCGCTTTTGGCAACCTTTTCTCATATGTGCTTAGCAAAACCCAACAGACCTCCCCAGTCTAGTCTTTTTTGCTGCCATCTTTGCAGCTCATACAAATCTTTAAAGGTAGGTAGGATTTAAACCTGTTATTTAAACCTCCTACACGCCCCCCCCCCCCCCAAAAAAAAGAAAAAGTAATTCTGAAACTATGTTTATAGACGGTGCGGGTTATTTTCTTGGCAGGTGATGAGAGGGAAGACAAAGATATTTCCAGATGTCATCAATAAATGACATTTTATTCAGGTTGCTGGGCACTTCTACTTTTAAATCTTGGGTTTAGTTACTTGGGATACTGCCACCTTCTAATTGATTGGGTGAAATTTTTCTGTGCCATGAATCTGCAAGAAGCTGATTTTTTTTCAGATAATCTTTAGTCTAGAAGTATGTGAAGCTGAAATTTGCCAGTCTACTACAAAAATATACTTTTTGTGATCTCTGTGAAAATATACTTTAGATAAGAAACACGCTTCTGAACACGTCTTCACAACTTTCCACTGTTAGAGTTTCTCAGGTTATCTGTTCTAGTCATGTTGCATCATGAAGAAGCTGAGGCTGTGAACAGCTTTCACTGTAATTATTCACCTTGACATCGAGGGACCAAAATCATAAAAGAAAAGTCCACAAGGAAATTAATAATTGAGTATTCAGAAAAGGGTAAATGGAGTTAAGTAAATAAGGCCCAGGGCTACATATTCAGTGCTGCTAAATCTCAGGCTTTCCTGGCTGCCTACCCTACTTTCTCACCCATTTCAGTGTGTCCTGCTGTGAAATGCGTGGTGCTCCCTAAGGCTGAGAAGGGAAAGAGGGTGTTGAAGAACTGGAACTGCAGGAGTCAGTTAGAAGTCAGTGGGATACTGGTTTGGAGTTAACCGCTAGATTGAGACTGGTAGAAACTATTAGTGAAATTCTTGGAATTTGAGGAGAATCTGGAAACTCAGCATAATCTCAGTGAAACCTCCTAATGAGGGAGTGCCAGAAATCATCCTGATCCATGAATATATAAGACTGAGTAACAACACACCAAATGGACTGGACAGTAAAAGCTGAAAAGTTGAAAATACCTGTTTACCACAGGGGAAAAAAAAAATCTTGGGGTCATTCTTGATTTTTCTTTTTTGTTGACAAGTTGGTTTTTTTAAAACTTTTAGGATTGGTAGTCAAGCCAAAAAGGTAACACCAAGGTTTATTTTATTTTAGTCAATATTTGTTGAGGCCCCTCTAGGCATTACTTGTCAAGTGCCTAGATGAAATAAAGAGATTAATGCAACTTTCAATAGTGTTCATCTAGCTGTTGAATATGGTGTTTAGAAATCAAATTAAACACTGAGTTTTAATTACAACTATCTTAATGGTATAGTGCAAAAGTACAGGGAAAAAGGTGTGCTTGAATGTTAATGCTCGAGTTAAAGGAAAATGTAGAGACGAAATTTTGACTTGCTCTCTGAGTCCCAGGAGTCTGGTCTTTCTCCATAGAACACATATAGACATTGCACAGGCTTGTGACTCTCACTTTTTTGTATGCTTTAAAGACGAATAAAATGGTTACTAACATTGTTATTGCTAGGTTTGTACAGTAATGTCCCTACAAGATGTACGGGACAGTTTTTACTTCAAATGTGTGGTTTAAGACATCACTGTGCTTACTTAGAGGTTGAAGCAGAGTTTGTGGAGTTAAACTTTGGCTTCTACTTCTGAAAATCTTGGTCAAAATCAATACTGTAAATAAAATGAAACTACATAACACAATATCCCCAGTGCCCTAGCATTTCTTAGCACACAAGAAATGCACAAACAAGGAGATATTTCCAAACTGAGCTCATGATCCTGTATTTTCTCTGCAGCAGCAACTTGGCGTGATATATCGTTACATTATTAAAATATATTTAATTTAAAATAATAAACAAGCCTACTCAGAACTGCTTACATGCACAGTTCTGTCCCCTGAAAGAATGTAGACTGATAATGAAGCTGAATAATGGATTCAGGTTAAAGTTTTATCTAAGTAAACTGAATGAACAAAACGGTCAAGGACTTCAAGATCAGATCCTACCCACTGATCACTCTGCAGGGTTCCCACAACCACCACCATTTTCACAGGCAATTCTTGTAGTTAAAATAGTTCACTTACAGGTCTTCTAGTACTATGGCTCTTAATAAGGTAAGTATAAGGCTATTTTTCTACGTACAGCTTTAGGTTTCTGTGCTGTTTCACTACAATAGCTGGGGAAAACCAAAGTTTTACCACAAAAAAAAAAAAAAGTTTTACCAAAAACGCTGCAAAAATGGAAAGATTCGTATACCCTCTGAAATAGAAATATTGTTCCATTTCACTAACCTTCGGTGCTACGTTATGGTGACTTTCCTCTTTGTGAGTTCTGTATGGTTGAACTCAGCGGGGATTTGGGAGTGAGCTGGACCATTCTGGATCATCAGCAACTGTCCTATGTGGCTTACCCTTCTGATAACCATACAGTAATTATGACTGCTTCTTGCACAATTCAATTTCTGCCCTTATTCTTCTTGTATAATGAGGTAGTTTTAAGTGTAAAGGGAAGCCAGCCAACACGGGAAGCCCATTTCTTGAGAAAAGAAGAGATGTTCCACAGAAATATCTGTGTATATGTATGCAAGCTATACAAAGTTAAAATATCCCTAGAAATCCCAGGTCAACAGGATTCAATGTTATTTTAAATCCAACCTAAATAACATTTTTTAAAATGGGAAATCCAAAATCAGGTGGAATTTTTTCTTTCTCTCCCATTGATTTCTTTCTCCCCCTTTTTAGAATTGGGCCTTACAAAATAAGCAAGGCAAAGCCCCCCCCCTTTTTCTGCCTCTCACTCTCTGTCTTTTCTTGCTTTTCTCTATGAGTTCCACCTTCTTCAGCTTTGGAAAACTGACAGGGTAATACAGCAAAAATGAGCTCAACAACTTCACTATTCTTTGTTTATCTTTCCAAACCTGGACCAATGTAAGGGTTCACAGCAATGGTAGTTTACTACTAGAAGAAGCTGCTGAGAGGTGATGTGGAACTCCCATCCTTCTCATCCAGGACTCAGACAAGACCCTGAGCAACCTTACCCAAATCTGAAACTGGCCCTACTTGGAGCAGGAGGCTGGAAGAGAGGTTCCTCCCAACCTGCACTTTCCTAAAATTCTACAATTTCTGTGACTGCATGCTACAAGAGTAAAAAACCAGAAATCTCTACTCTCGAAAATACTACAGCTTTCACAAAAGCAATTCTTAAAACAAACCCAGAACTATCAAATCTCTGTTATTTTATCCCCCCACCCCCCCCAAAAAAAGAAAAAAGATATTTCATGGAAAATACAAATGGAAAAAACTGAGACCTACCAGATATTATACGGTATATAAGACTTTCCAAAATTTTGATTCCTCAGAATCTTAATTTATGAGAAGAAAGTCTCAGCTTTTGCTCTGATCTTTTCCCCTAATCTAGTGTTTTTTCCCTTTCCACAGTAGGACTGCACTTTGAAGTCTATAATATTTACAGCTGAGTTCAAGTAGGAAGCAATCTGAGGTTTTAGCTATATTTCAAAACTGTAATTGAATCTGTGATCTACTGAGAAATCTGTTTCTACTGAGATAGTCTCATTGATTTACCTGTTTGGTACCCAATTCATGAACACCAATATAGTTCAAAAAAAACCCGAGAAGAGGATTGTGTTTGTTTGTTTTATAGCAACTCATGTCTTTTATTCCTTGCTTATGTAGAACTCCAATTAGTTTTAACAGATGATTTAAATCTATAGGAGTGACAGGATCAGGAGGAAGATTGCTTTCTTAATAACAACTATTTAACATCACTTTGACATTTAAATGTGTAATGTTGCCTACATAAGGAATATCAGATATCAGTGAATATACCTATAATGTATTTTTGGAACATGGTGGTACCCACTAAATTCAGATTATACACAGTTGGCTTTGCCTTAATTGTACCACTTGGTCTTTACAGAAAGTATCCTCTAATTTTCAGATGAAGCTACTTATAAAAAGATCTATTTTAACTGTAATCATCTCTGAAGTTTAAAACCAAACAGTATGGCTCCAGAGTCAACATGCTAATGTCATGGTGTATCATTTAGTGGATTTGCAAATGCACACACACACAAGTGCCCATATATAAATATGTTTGTAAATTTAGTGCATGTGTACCTGTACAAAAGTCATATTGTCCCCAGAAGTCCAAGTCAACAGATGTGGCAGGATTTGAAAACTCGCTGTTTACATGCTCTGTTTTCCTGTACTGTGCCAGTTCCAGATAACTTTGGTTTTGCTTTCAGACCTGTGCAATCCTTGCTATGATGTAGAGACCAGAGGAGAAAAGCAAACAGAAGATTATTTGCCACTGCAAAGGCAAGAAAATACTGAAATCTGGAAATTATAGAATTATGGGTCTCACAAATAAGCAGTAAATATGAATATAAGTCTTGCTAGTTTGAATTTGTTAATGGGAAGTAAAACAAAGAACATGACTAGTATGAAAATCAGGGGGCTTAAAACTTATATTGATAGGAAAAAATTCTACAAAGACCAAAATTTACGTAGTTACTGAATACACTTTGTCCAGCCTGTTAATAATGTTTTATACTATAAATACACTCAAGTGACAAAAAAACCCCAGAAATATTCTTCAACAATATAGGTTAATATTAAGGAAAGTATTATTAGTTAATCTAAAAGCATAATGATTTAATAAATATTTCCAAAGTGAATTCCTACTTCAACAGTTCTTTATTGATGTTATTTAATAGGTTAGGAAACTACTTAATTTAAAAAGTCACACATCAAAAAATTCCAAGTAATCAGACTGATCTGTTGCAGTGGCAAGTCACAATTTAATCTATATTCCGTTTTAGCCTAGTCCACAGTAGCCTTTATGTACATGTTACAAAATGATGCAGATGATACCAAAGATAATGCAGTACCAAATTATGGCAAAATTCATCTTTCAGGTATAAAATTCTTAAATATAGTCAAGTTCAAAATGTTCAAAAAATGCAATATATTTATAAATGGAAAATACGCATCTGTTTTACAAGTTTTTAATGTGGGAACATGCTGGGTTAACTTTTTGTTTTTCTTTCCAAATAAATTATGTCTATAAGAAAACAAGAAAACCTGGGTTTCTTGGGGGTTTTCTTAGAGGAGGATGTTTCAAGGATATCTTGTTTTACAAATGGTACAGCAAAATGATAAGAATGAATCACAATAAAACTGCATATGTCTTTCATTTTCTATCTCCTTACAAACTCATTTAGTATTGATGTAATAATATACTTGCAATAAATAGCAAGGAATGCCTAATATTAAACAAAATACTACATTCAAATCCATTTATGTTACATCAAATAATAATATAGAACAGCACAAACCTTGTTCCACAGCCATGTGCAGTGAGAGAAGGCCTTGACAATAGCAGAACCAATGTGATTTCACTGTGCAAAATGGAAATCTGGATACCAGCAAGTAGGGATGGACAGGTATTCTTCAATAAAATTTGATTGTGAGAAAAACCCGATTCATCCAAATGAAAACTTTCCTCTGGAACGTTTCTGAAAACATTTTCATTAAGAAGTGTTTCTTCAGGTCTGGGGTAGGACACCTTGTCAGAAACAAAGCCTGCAATCCCGTGACCGCAGGGAACCCAGCACTCCCAATGTGAGAGAGCTAACTCCTATCAGGGAAACCTAGGATTTGAAAATGGATCCAAGCTCCTCTGTGGATAGCCCAAACCTCCGGCTGTCAGGAGGACTCTCATATTTTTGCCCAGGCATTCCTGAAGTGTGCCAAACATGCCTGGCACCCATGGTTCGTGCATGCAAAAAGAGCTGGATGCAGCCAGAACACGTTGGGCATTCTGCATGTGCGTGGAAGTATTCATTGGGAGATTGGCAGCGCCAGTTTCTCCAGGACTTCTGCACGTCCTGACTGTGTAGGCCCACGCACAAGTGGCACAAGGAGGATGCACAGGGAAATCCACGCCTACGATAGATCCAACTATGAGCTATTCTAACTACCTAAGGTCTTAAGATTATCACAGCGTGAGATGTGGACAATTGTCATTGTCAATAAGCTCCAGAAAATGGTCTTCTACCTTCTAGCCAGCCTGACTGGGTAACAACATTGGCCACTTGTGCCCGTTAACACTGTAGGGTTTGATGCTTGGAAGGCAGAAATATGCTCCCTGAGACATTTGGTGAAGACTCTGTTTCATTTCCTTGTAAATGATGATTGTCATATATTCAGGGACCTTGCAGCTTTGAGTTTGCTGCTGTTGTAGGACATTCAAAAAGGTTTTTTTTCCTTCCTAGTCCTAGCAGCTATCTCCAGGACACAATCTGGTCATAAAGCAAGCTCTTGAGAATGAATACATGAGTCCAAATGAACAGGCTAATGTTTATGAATTTTAAAATATTAAAAGGAAAAAAAGTTACTTATCATCTTTACCTTTTTGTTTCATTAGGGACTGTGAATAATGTGCATTTCTAAAGGAGAAAAAAATGCAACTACTGCTAACGTCTCACTGCAAACAGCTAGACTGCATCTGAAGGCAGATTGCCCTATATAATTTTCAGATGGGCCATTTAAAGATTAATGTTATGAATTTGCCATGACTTCAGAGCATTGAGTATCTAGGTGTCGTGTATACATTGCTCACAGGTTTATTTCTGGTGTAACTATGTAAACAAGAATGTGACTAGTGGTAAGAACAAGAAAAATGTATGTGAGAATTGTTCAATTTCCACTATTCCTCTGCAATGCTTCTTAGGAGGCCCGAGCCCCTTCTGCTTCTGAGATTTTTAACAATTTGAGTACTAAATGAACACGTCGAATTTAGTGTAGTTATACCATGAGAAAAAATAGCCTTATCTCATAAGGGAGCAGCAGAATATTGTGCAGAGACCATTCCCCTGACATCAACTGTGTTTGGCAGATGGTGCTGTCAGTTCAGGTCTGTGTTTATTCTATCATGCATGTGGTAGCATATTTTAAAATGTACAATCTCATGTATTATCTATGGGCTAAAAGCATGCAACACAAGCAGGACTATATCACAGGAGTTAAACTTCTGTAAACAACTAGCAGCGGTTGTGTAAATGCTATTTTCTTGACATAAATAACAGAAACATATGGCCAGAGACAGGAAGTGGGTGATACCTGGATAGATTGATATCCTGCTAGACAAGTGGCTATATTTATGACATGATTCTGCCTGACAGTGAAAGAGGAGGGGAGGAGAGCTAATGACTTTTTCATGAACTCTCTGACAACATACATTTGACCACTGAATAGCTTTGCTCAACAATCTGATTCTCTGCATTGTTGTTAAATACGTTCAATGAAGATGAAGAAAATATTGGGGTCAGAAGTGGAAGATAAAACTCCTATTTCCCATTTTCTTAGGGCACCTTATGTTGAAACACCATTGTCATTCTAATAGTTTAGTACCCACATGATTTCCAAACACTAGTCCTTTACTGGAGAATACAAGTCATGGGCCAGTAGTGTCCCGCTATGAATATGTTATTCCTGCTATGGCCTGAACTTTAAAGTGAGAGGTTTAATACCACAACACCTATTTTATAATTCTGCTTCCTTCCTACTTCCTGATAAAAATCCTGGCTACAATAAGTTTAAACTCTTCAGCATACAAATTACCGCCTTCTCATATTTGAATGTAACTCATTGAGCATTACTGTATCATAGGAAAACGCAACTTCACACATTTTCAGATCCTGTCTTTTACTACATGTGACTCCTCCACAACACATCAGAACAGCAAACTGTAATGTTTCTTGAGTCTGAGCTATTCTGTTCTCAAAATTATTCAGTTTATAAAAACACACAACACTTTCTGGCAACTGGATGAGATTTCTTCCATCCAGTTATAAATGCAGGCCAGTCTAGGTTTTCTGGCACATCTGTGTAACTGCTCTTCACTCCAATTCTGCCCTCAGCAACAAAGATTCAGTTGTCTTCCTTTCAGCATGGCTCTGTGTCTACGGTCTACCATGACTTCCCAAAGTGTATGCTTATTTGCTTTTAATTGATAGTCATGATGTACTAGAATCTGCTCTAGATTACTCTTTCAGTTGTAAT
The DNA here is from genome assembly GCF_900496995.4 of Aquila chrysaetos chrysaetos. Lineage (NCBI taxonomy): Eukaryota > Metazoa > Chordata > Aves > Accipitriformes > Accipitridae > Aquila > Aquila chrysaetos. The sequence goes on from NC_044007.1 coordinate 69,745,837, forward strand.
GGGTCTGCAAGGACAAGTTAAGGTCAGATCAAATTTGAATTTTGTGACTAAAGCTGATGGATTATTCTCTAGTAAATGAAAGAAGAATGACTCTTGTAGACAGCTCTTTGAACATTGCCTTTTCAGTCTCACTTAATCTATCTAAATAGAAAAAAGTTAAAGGAGAACATACATAAACAGAAGAGTCCACCTGTGGTGAGGAAGTTAGCAGGATTGGGTCCTAAACAAGAAGATGCAGAAAGAAACTATCTTCAGGAATAAATCTATTTTTGCAAAGCAATTCAAACAAAAGACTGCTTCCAGAATTCACATTGAACTTGCAGAGCATGAAAAGGAAGTTGTTGAAATCCTGGTGTCCTGGAGCTATATCCTAGAACCTTTAAGGTAAACTATTTTTAAATGAAGCAAAATAAGGCCCAGCATGCCTGAGGTTCAAACCACCCTTTTCATCCGATTCAGAATATTACGACCATCTGGAATACTCAGTCGTCTTTTCCTGTGTTTCTCTGCCTGGGTCTGATGAGCTCGGTCTCACAAGGGACCCCAGAGGGAAGCATTCCCTTTCCTTACAGTACCCTGGTTGTTAAAATACAGACCCACTATGTGGGAGGCCAGAGCTCAAATTCCTACTTTGCTTCAGCAGGCCTCAGTTCACATTTCCTACGCCTCTGTGAAGTGCCTCATCAACACCAAATAGCGTATTCCAGGGAGTCTGCGTGTTTGTCATATCCTCCTATTGCCTCTGTTCCTCTATGCTTGACATCATTAAACATCCACTGGTGCAGGAACTCAACAGCTGATGGTTTAGGATCCCTACAAGCAATAACCTATGTTTTTAGCCACGTTACAGTACATATTTAATTACTTATATAGAATGTAATTATCAACAAAACCCTTTTGGCCCATCCTCCCCACTGCCTGTTGGATCTTGACATTCAGTTGAAACAGGGGAAAGTAAAGAATTGACTGAGTGTTAATGCTAAGAGCTGAGGCAAGCATCCTGGGTTTGTAAGCAGCATTTCCAAGGGACGAGTGGCTAGATCTTTGACCCAGCAAGACTTTTTTTTCTGTGCACTCTTAATGTGGCTTTTGTGAAGCAGAAGAAAAAGAAACTGCCCAGCCTTTCTAGATAGCAAGTGAAATGGTACCACAAAGAGCAGGGGGACCCCCTAGGTGAGGCTTGCACACCCTAGGCTCCCTGTTATGTCAACCCTTAAAAACTAGACCTCAAGAACTAGAAATTAGATCTGTTCCTCAATTATAATTTCCAGCGCTGAGGCATGTTTGCTAAACACCTTCTAACTTGTATCAAGCTGCAATTAATAAAATGACATTTAGAGCTATAATTAGCACATAATCACTTAGTCACCACCTGCTGATAACTGGTCATGATTTCAACATCTGAGTTAGGGCTGATGCCTGAAATATGTTGTGTGAATCAAGAATATTTACATGCACATTAATAATCATATTCTTGGCATCTCAAACAATCTGCATGTAAATGCAGAAAAAAAACCCAAAGCCTCTTTTCCCACAGAGTTCCTCATTATCTGCTTCAATGGGAACTTTTAATCATTTCTAAGACATTGGGGAAAACCAGCGGTGGCACAGATACTTTGCCTGAGTTTGTGCTGTTGTAGGATAGTTGTAAACAGAAGGAATCACTCATGTAGTGTAGTGTCCACGAACTGAGCGAAGCACCTGCATGGGGAAGTGTTAGCAAGCTCAACTTGTGTGTCATCCCCTGCTACTTTCAGAGAGGCCCCTTGAGTGCTTTCTAGAAAACAAAAAAAGAGGAAACATATGCTCATGCAGAGCTTGAAACTGGAGGGAATGTGCAGCAGTCTAATAAATGCATAAAGGCTGATTTGCTGATTTCTTTCTATTGCTAATTTCTCTGCACCTTGGATCCTTTCACTGTATGTCTGACTGCATGGATTGATCTAGTGAATAACAGAGGGAATATTCATTATATGTGAGAAAATTACTTTGTTTGTGAGGATTCCTTTAAAATTTAAATTCTTTTTGAGGACTGTCAGCATAAGAAAAGATGTCTTCATAGTTCTACAGAAAGGTGGTATTTTTTTCACCTAGTTTGATTTCCCAGAGAATTATAAGATAATACTCACCAAAATATTTCTTGAGAGCTGATCACATTCAATCATTGTGTACGGATCTGGAAAAATGTTCAGTTTCCACTCATGTCATATTAGACAACAGTGACACTTAGTTTGTCATTACTGTGAATCAACTGAAAATTGACCCTAAAATAAAACTGATGGTGTTTCAACTTTCACTCAATCTTCTCCATGTTTAAAAAAAAAGGGAGGCAACCCCTAAAAAGCCCTCCAACTTTCTTCTGAAGACTAGCTTTTCTTCTTTCCCACATCATTTTGCAATGTGCATATCAGTCAAGTCTTCTACTGTACCATAAGGCCTAAGGAGTGTGAAGGTCAGTCAGTTTTAAGATGAATTTGTTTCTGCCTCGTGCTGGGTGGGACAGGAGTACCTGGCTCTCATCGCAGCTCAGTTTTTGTTACTCACCCATAACTTCATTTGCTCCTCAGCCATAACAACACCCTGAGCTATTACAAGTCAGAGGCAGCTTGGTGTAGGTTTGTTCGTCTCAGAGGCAGAAGAGACTCTTGTTTTGTGTGGGGAAGTGTTAGAGCTACACCAGCTATCTGCCAGGCATTACCTTTGTGGACCCTTTCCAGCTCTTTCATGTTAGTAGAGCTGGCATAAAAAAAAGCTGCAGTGAATCAATGAATCAGCCAAATGATTAAGCTGTGAAAAACCTGCTGGCTGCAGCATAATCTTCCCTGGGATGTGTGAACTTTGGTGAAATTCAGGCATACATGAAAACCACCTGTACAAACTGGAGAGGTTTGTACGTTATGCGTTTCCACAGCAGTATCAAGTAATACAATGCTTACTGTTTCTTTACACTGCATAAGTAGAAACATCTTGATATGTCAATATTCTACATAGAAACAAACAACTACACAAATGAAAGAAAAAAAGAAAAAAGAAGAAAAGAAAAAATTTCAGAGCAACGTTGCTTAAATTTCTATGTACAGATTTTGAAAATATAGGTTCTTATTATACTTCTTGCATTAATTTTTATGATAATTTTCTTTCATTCTTATTTTGTTTTCAACTCAATATCAGACTGGTTTACTTTATTTGAAATGGAAGATGAGAATAAAGATCTTAAAAGATCATAAACCCCAGTCTCTTTCATGACATTTAAAAATCCTCTGGAATCGAAAATGAAGTACTTCAGAGCCATTAGCAGAAAACTGCTTAACTACAAATGGCCTGGTTGGTATATAAAATGCTTAATGTTAAAGGCTGTTCCCAAGGTAAACATTCTGTAGTGGCTTTACAAATAGTGCATAGTAAAAAAATAATGGGATCTGTAATTGTTCAGTCGTCTGCACAATATAAAAGTTAAGTATCTTAACCATACACAAAATGCATACGGACCCTGTAATGTTAAATCTGGTATCTTTTGCACTTTGTGCCTGTTGTTATAAAACAAGGAGAAAACAAGCTGTCTATAGAGAATCTTATGCAGCGCTTTCCCATATGTCAGTCTCTAGGACAAGGCAATATTAATGTACGAGTGGTCAGCTCCTTTCATATACTACTAATGTACTGGAAAGTCTTCCGCACTCGGTGCTTTCCTTCATGTCTCGGGACATCTCGTGCTAGAGCACTTCCCCATGCAGAACAATATGGCCTTCTCTTGGAAAAGCCCTCTGGGCTGATCATTGTCAGGTTATGTTATGTTTTAACAGTAGGCACTTCAATGCTAGTTTTGTGCAGAGTTGTAGCAGGAACAAGAGGTCTAAACAAACAGAAGGGCCACTAGAGCCCTTTCATTTATCATCCTAACCTGACAGAAACCCCTATCTATTCCCTAGCTTTGCTGAATTTTACGTGTTTCTTTTAAAACCTCTGCTTTCAGAAAGTAGCTACCCTTATTCTTGGCCCTTCTGCGTAAGTATTTTCTTCCTTACTGTTTAGATAAGTCGGTTTGAGAAATCTGAAGGAAAACATAAAATCAGAGGTTACTGTCTGAAAGGTTTTAGCATAGAATAAACAAATATTGCTAAAAATAATGGTGTTAATACTTACATAGCGTCTTTTATCCAAATGTGCTATGAAGGCGTGAATTAATTAATGCTCACTTCACAACACCCTTGTGAGTTAGTTAAGTATTATTATAGCAAACATTCACAGGAGGAAACAGATATAAAGAGAATATAAGTGTTGCCTAGGTAACACAGGGAATGGCAAAGGTGGGATTTAAGCCCAGTTTTCTTCCCGGTGTCCATTAAAAACATTCCCTCTTTAATAACTGAACGCATACTGTGAGTCCATCTCAAACAAGCGATTGCTTACAGGAGGAGTTGTGATAAAAATTCAACTTTCCTTAAACACACAGTTAGGAAATGCTCCTTGAGCACAAATTCTCAGTGTAAGTCTGTTCAGGTAACTAAGAGCTCACTCAAAAGTTAGTCACAGCATTTTCCCACTGTCTGTTTGCCAGTAACAATGGCAATACAGTTTGGAAAGATATTTTTCAGAGTTTCAGATTGGGTTCACTGCTTTTCATCATGCAGCTGAAGCCAAGTATTATTTCAGTATTCATCATTCAATATTCAGTATTTCTGTATTTTGAATGAACTTTCCTCATGTGATCATAAAGGGACTTGTTTCCCAGTGCTGAGACGAGAAAGACGTATCCCCAAGAAGTACTGGCAATATGTTAAAAGAAATGCAAAATATTTTAAATGGAAAAAGAACATGAAGTCAGAACTCTGTTGGAGTGATTTATTTAGAAGAACTACTTGGACCAGACACAGGAGGTCTTTCTGTCTGATGGTAATGGGATATGTTTTGCTCAGTTTTAGAAAGGGATTAGTTTGGGTGGGTGATGATTCTAATAAAGGGTGAGGGAAAATTTATGAGTCTGAAAGGAAGATTAGTAGCATGGGAGATTGTGTATTTGGGGTATGAAAATATGCTGCATTTGTTGGGAGTAATGCTGTTTTGATGGAAAAGTGATTAATTTCCTGAGAGTTGCAAGGCACATCTTTAGTTCAGAGAAGGATGATGATGGGGAATGTTAAATACTTCAGTGTATTCGTGAGAATTATGTGGGATTTGAGCAAGTGTTGAATCTGTGAGATTAATGGGGAATTGGTGGCACAGGGGAAGGATTAAACGCATGTCGTCATGGGGTTGGGACCTGAGAGATTCTGAAAGATTGGATTGGGAGGCACCACTTGGGTCATTGAGTCCATTCGTTCACAATCTCAGCTAACTATGTGATAGATGTTTATTTTAGATTTATCCACAAAACATCTATTCTGCTTTCTGCCACCTATCACATTTCCCAGGACCAAAGGAAAATTAAGATCTTCAGTAAAAGTCACAAGTACAGTATGCCACAGAAAGGACACAGAAGAGGTTACGGTCACCTCCAATAGTTAAGTCCCTGCCTTATGAGGGAAGCAATTAAATAAAACTCTCAAGTGAGCCTAGAAAGCAAGTACCATTCTCCATAGTACAAAAGTGCATCAAATTTCAAGTAAGGGAAATGTTTCCTTCTAAAGCCAAACCAAGTGGTCATATTACCCTGTGTAAATGAGAAAGGTACAACAGTATGGCACTGAACATTAATTGCAGTAGAATAACAGTAGAAGCATCTGAATATCCTACCTAAGCCTTTTCTTTAATCATGGCCAATTTCCAATGCTTCACGGAAAAGAGAACTTTCCTTCCTGAAAAAAAAACTTGTTTATCAAGGTATGAAAATATTCCTTCCTTGCTTCCAGAGGTGACTATCAGAGTGCAAGGCACAAGATGAATGCAGTCTATATGCAGTCTAAATAGACAGCACTCAGCCTCATTTCAACCCCCTTGGCACACTGGATACCTAATAATTCATATCACAAGCCTAATCTCTTTTTTCCTAGAATTCTCTTTGTGAGTTTTAAAATCTTTCCTTCTTATCACCATCTTACACTTAAGTTCCTACTCCACTGCCCTATTTGGAAACTAGAAGTTCATTTCTTGGATGGTTAGAGATCATCTAGTTAGCAAGCTAAATGCATTTATGACCAATTTATTATAATTTCTCTTATGTTAATCCAACCCCTTTACTTAAAAACTCTTCTTCCTCTTGAGTATTTACTCCTGACTGCATTTCAGAATTATTATATTCCCTCTAAACCTTCTTTTAATAATGCTAAAGCAGCTAGATCTTTTTAAACTGTCTTCATAAAATAGCTATTGTCTGTCCCTAATAAATCTTCCTTGCATTTAGGTCCATATTTCCTGAATACAGATAACTAGTCCTGCATATAATATTCCTAATGAATTCTTATGATTGTCTTCCCTGATGGTACTAGTAAATCTGGTCTGTGATAAAATAACCTGGTCTAATGTATCCTGGGAACCGGTCATTCTTTTTCACAACTACATCACACTAGTTGCATCCTTACATACACCCAAGTTTTTCTCCATTTCATTAATTTCCAATTGATAAGACCCCACTCCCCAAACTTCTTGTTGTCTGGACCCAAGCACACCACATTGTGTTCCATGATAATAACTTCCATCCTGTTTCTGTCACTCTGATCAACTAAGCTATCAAATTCCTTTAAGGTACTTTTATGTCCTCAGTAATGGCAATACCTTATATTGTTCTAAAAAATCATAATAGCCCCCTGTGAGCAGGAAAGATAGGTAATTCTTGCAGCTTGCCATTGATATTTTATTTGTACTGTAGTTTCTAAGAGCACTAATGAATGCACAGCACTCATGCATGAGTGTACAACTATGACAAAATGCTGTTTCAGCTTTGAGTCAAATACAGTTTGAGTAAATCCAAACAGATGAGGTGAATAAAAGATAATAGTGAGAAAATTTTGATTGACAGCTGCACCTCAGTGACTACTTCTACTCTTCCAAAGGATTTTGAGCACAGATTCTGTGGTTGGGATTTGGAAGCCAGCAGGGGATCATTTGTAAGTTTTAGTCTTTTTGATCCCTGACCCAGTGGGCAAGGAAAGACTTGTCAGGAAAAACACTGTGTTTGGGGGAGCAGCTAAGTACAAGATGCTTAGTACCAGTTAGTCTGATCTAAATATTGTTTTAGGATTTCAGCTGACCAAGATGTTGTCCTATTCATGCTGTTTAATGTGCAATAGGATTAAAGGCATGCATAATCTGAGCATGTATGAAACCCTCGAGACCCAGTTGAATGGCATGCTGAGGCTTTTGGCTCAGATCCTGCCCAAGAGGTATTAATTTGGGTATGAATCAAATGAGGCTGGGAACTGGTGCAGTTGTGCTAGTTACATCTGATGTCAAATTTAAAGTCTCTCAGCTCTAATAAAGCATGTTGTCCAACTTGCAAGATTGCATTAAGAAGGGCAGAGTAATGGTATTTAATATCTAGCAGGTCTGGAGCTCTGTGGAACGGAGATGATTTCAAGGTTGCCAATGTTTCCACCCTTCCCTCAGTGCTCCTGTCCCACAGACAACAAGCAGTCTCCCAAGTCTCTCCTCTCCTTGGTCTCCTAAGGAAGTTTCTGGTAATATATCAAATGAAACATAGAGGATTTGAGAGGAATAATGAATAATTATGAGTTAAATTGAAATGTCCTTTGCTCCTAGTGGTTGCTAGGACTACTAACAAGAGAATTTACTTATGAATGCAAGTAATGGATTCCAATGTATCGGTGGACACAGAAGACTGGATTGAATTGGAGTTCTCGGGCTGAAGTTCCTCTTTCATGTGACATTTAACCCTAAAGGTACATGGGCACTAACCTGTGGCTTGAGTGAAGGGAGATGACTGCACTAGTGACTGGGTCTGGTAGACGGTAGAGAAGAAGAGAGGTGACTGCAAGCTGGTGCAATGCAATTGGCTAATGAAAACAAGGTGCCACCAATGGAAACAGTGTGTGAGTCAAGGAAACAAGTAAAACTGCCCATATGTCTTTTATGTCCAATATTGAATCCAGAGTTTTCAGAAGGAAGATAGCTGGAATGCTTTGCCAAGGTCAGGGGAGTTCTACTCTTAACTGGTTTCATCCTCGTCTTTCTCTTTTCTCTGAGATGGCAGCACTCTCATTCACATAGTATGGGACCTTCCAGAATTCTCCGACTGCCTTTTGTATAGAATAATTTAAGCCCAAAAGACTGCTCAAAATTGTATTTAAACGATGAACATCTCTAGCTATGAAATACACTATACCATATGTATGGGGACAACAGAATTGCCTTTAGGAACAGAATCAAGAGCTTTCAAATGGATGCAATGAATATACGCTGTGCTTTCTTTCTTTTCCTTTTTTTTTTCCCTTTTTTTCTTTTTCTCTCAGTTCTGTATGGAATTAACATTTCAGGTATATAAGAGAAATTTCTGTAATCAAAGCATACATTACATGTGAGGTAAGATTATTATTTAAAGTAACTAGCAGACAACATTCTAATATACAGTAAAAACTAAAAAGTATTCAATTACAGTATTTAAAATTAAGTGATTTTGTAGTTACTCATAATCGAAAACGAGAAAATAGAGTTTTAAAAGTTGTTTCATGGGGAAATTGTAAATAAGTACAAGTAGTTGAAATGCATATAAAACCTGATCCTGGTAAGCTTCAAAAATCCATTAAAGAGAGATTTTGAAATTTAATAGTACTAATTAAAAGAGCACTATCTGGACCAACTTGATATCCTAAATCAGATACAAACATTTCATTCTGTAGAGTCATATTCAAGCAGGTTGATGATTACAGCTTTTCTTTCAAAGATAAAATTCCTTTCAACTCTGAATATTGAGTCAGACAACAGCTGCATAGGAAACCAGTCCAAATCTTAACTGGAATCCAAACTTGATTGGTGCACAAGGTTTACTGATAATTTACCTTTATTTAAAGGAAGTTTTAGTGAAAATTTGAAGTTAGTTACATCTAACAAGTAGGGAAAATATTTCGTCTTCCAGTAATTATTTTGATACAACTACAAATGTGGAAATAACATTTCAGATGGGAATTTTGTATACTTAAGAGGAAACTACGTGAGACTACAATTTAACTGTATGAGACAATTTGGTTAAACTGCTAAAACGTTGGGTGCTGTCTCTAGTAAAGAGCAGGTACATATGCTGAAAATAAGTTAGGCATCAAATCAGAAAAAGATAAAAAAGCATGCATGAAAATATTTAAGTTCATCAAAGACAAGAACACAGAGACAGATGAGTAGATTTGCACTAGATAATGAATAGCATAATGAAGAAAGACTCTGAGGTAAGTAAAATGCTTTCTTTGTATTAATCCTATTACAGGAAGATATAAGTTGTGCCCTGCTGCACTTTTTATACTAAGACTTGTGCTTCTATAATTTCACACTGTTAGCATTGTCTTCAAGGTGCATTATTTCTTTGAAAGGCATGGACCTCAGACCTAATTCTACTCATTACAGTGCACGTTAGAGGAACAAGATTTGAAGGAAACATTTGATGGATACCCTATAGGAACACTCAGTTGAATACCTGCTGATGACCAGGAAAAGTATTTACATTAATGCATGTAGAAAAAAGGTCTGAGGAAAGCCAAAGGAGCTCCAGAAAAAGAGGACTTGTCAGCAAACACAGAATAGAGGCAAAACTTTGAAGTAATTTTTAAATAAAACCATTAAGTGACTAGACTTGAATATTCTTGTTGTATTAGCTCCTCTCGGAGTGAAGGAAGATTCCTTCAGTTCTCTTGAAAGAGAAAGAGTTTGTGACATGAAAGAGCTCTGACAGTTTATGCCTCACAGGTGAAAATTCATTCCAGTTACATTAAAACAAGGTGATTCCCTCCAAGCAAAATTAAGCTCAGCACACTTGCTTTTAAATAACAATGACTGTAATAAATATATTAATAGCAGTCCTATCATCTTGACAATGACATTTTGAAAAGAGGTAGCCTTGTCCATCTTAGTGGAAGACTATACGAGTTCAGCGATGCTCAAGAGGAGCCTCCAAAACATAGATATCCTAAGGACAGTGCTATTCTGCCGACTTCCCTCAGATAACCTCTAGAGAGGAACAGCTTGAGATATCAGGCTTGAGCATCACATTATGTTTCTTATCAGCTGCTTCAGCTGCCTCCTCACTCCACATGTTCAGGATTACTTGCTGATCAGCCCATGCCCTTTAGAGAGATATTAGGAACATTGGGTTTTAATTGTTGTCTGAGGGCCAGGCACTGAAAAGTTAGGTGCTGCTTTGATTAATTTGTAGGTGCTTAACATTATTCACTGGATCTAATTTATGGCAACACTTAACATTTATCACACCTGAATCCTCCTGTGGCTTTACCCTTTAGTATAGGATGTGCAAAGCAGCCAAAAGTGAATAAAAATAGGACCCAAAAAGCAAAAGATAGTACCATATTGTGACACTTTGTTTCCACAAAACATCTGTCAAAACATTGCCCAAAATAGGACGTGAAATAAGAGGAAAGAGTGGAAAAGATTTTATTAACAACATGCCCTATTAGGAAAAGCCCCTAACTTGTCTTCATAGAAAGACCCTCGGCAATGAAAACATCCAAAAAGAAAAGAAATAGTCACTATGGCATCAAAGTAATTAAAGCCATTTCACTTATTACTGACTATTTGCTTAGGGAAATTATTCATTTTATCAGAAACAGAATAACCACAATTTAATAATTGCGTTCTGTGCAAAGAGAGACTGATAGGCACAATAAGATCTTCCTATTTAAATGCAGAACAGGGATGTGGGTGCATAACTGACATCATTATTCTTTTAGTTTATAAAACATATACAAAAAGACAGGTGCCTGGCATTCCAAATACCATGTAGTTAAATTACAAACACTATATCAGCTGAAACTATTAACTAATTCCATGAGAAAGCCTCAACATAAATCCAAGCACTAACACACCAGCTCTGTACCTCAGTACAACTCCTCAAATCCTCTCTCACAAATCCCACCATAATAGACTAGTCCTGCAGCAGTGTGTCTCTGGAATGGAAAGAGGCTAAGGACCACAACAGGGAGAATTTCTGCAACGGCAGGATTCCCTCTGTTTTACCATAGTCCTTTATATTTTAAATCCAGAGGACCTCAGTTTTCTAACAGCTCTATGAATTGCAACTTGATCATGACAGCAGAGAAAGAAGGGGTTTTCTACAGAAAAATATACTTTTTCTTATCCATTTAAAGAACTGGATATAATTTCCATCTAGAAAAGATGAAGCAGTCCTTGCAAACATGTGGACAAAGATTTAGGGTGCCTTGGTTCAAAGCTATACCTAAGAAGCTGACTATCTTCTCCCTGTTAGTCTTGATTCTAATGTTTTTTTAAGTTATAACCTCAACTAAAACTTGGTACTCTAATGCAACATGGGTATGGATGATTGTAGCATCTACATGGATTACAGAACAAATGTAGTCTATTCTCTGGATTTTGCTCTTTTTTTATTACATCCCACTCTCTTCCCTGTGGATAGAAGAAACTTATGACGTCTAGGGTATTCCTCTTCCATTATAAGGTACTTCAAAACACTGCTCTTTGAAGAAGTTCTATTGTCTGGAGTGTCAAAAGTGTATAAACCTGTGATATGCATCTAAATACCTACTTTGGAATAGATCTGCAGGAAGATGAAACACCCAGCAGCGAGTGATAATTAAAAGGTGATTTACTGTATTCTTATGGAATAACTCAACCTGAGCATTATTCATCCTGGTAAAGTCTGAAATCATGATATGGTTAATGTAGGAATACATATTAAAAAAAAAAGGTATGTGTGTGCACATGTAAAATAAACATGTTTATGTTATGTTAGGTGTGTTAAATTCTCACATACACTGTAGCTATATACAGTTTTGTAGTAATACATATGGTAAGAAAAGGAAAGGAAATAGATCTATAGCTTTAATTTTGGGGGAGCCTGTTGAATCCCTGTATGTTTTCCCTCTTCAAAACTAGCTCACAATAACTTGTAAATCACCTTTTCATCACTGGAAAGAACTTCAGATTGTCCACTTCCAGCTACAGCTATATCTAAGGGGAAATGGTTAGCGACCTGCTACACCACTTGGACACACAAGTCTATGGGGCTGGATAGGATCCACCGAAGAGTACTGAGGGAGCTGGTGGAAGTGATCACCAAGCCACTTTCCATTTATCAGCAGTCCTGGCTAACCGGGGAGGTCCCAGTTGACTGGAGGTTAGCAAATGTGACACCCGTCTACAAGGAAGGCTGGAAAGAGGATCTGGGGAACTACAGGCCTGTCAGTCTGACCTTGGTGCCAGGGAAGTTTATGGAGCAGATTATCTTGAGTACCATCACGTGGCACGTACAGGACAACCAGGCAATAGGGCCCAGTCAGCATGGGTTTATGAAAAGCAGGTCCTGCTTGACCAACCTGATCTCCTTCTGTGACCAGGTGACCTACTTAGTAGATGAGGGAAAGGCTGTGGATGTTGTCTGCCTGGACTTCAGTAAGGCCTTTGACACTGTCTCTCACAGCATACTCCTTGAGAAGCTGGCGGCCCATGGCTTAGACAAGTGTACTCTTCGCTGGGTAAAAAACTGGCTGGATGGACGAGCCCAGAGGGTTGTGGTGAATGGAGTTAAATCCAGTTGGCGACCGGTCACAAGTGGTGTTCCCCAGGGCTCAGTTTTGGGGCCAGTTCTCTTTAATATCTTTATCAATGATTTGGATGAGGTGATTGAGTGCACACTCAATCAGCTTGCAGACAATACCAAGTTGGGAGGGAGGGTTGATCTTCTGGAGGGTAGGAAGGCTCTACAGAGGGATCTGGACAGGCTGGATCGATGGGCTGAAGCCAACTGTATGATATTCAACAAGGCCAAGTGCCGGGTCCTGTACTTGGGTCACAACAACCCCATGCAGCGCGACAGCCTTGGGGAAGAGCGGCTGGAAAGCTGCCCGGCAGAGGAAGACCTGGGGGTGTTGGTCGACAGCCGGCTGAATATGAGCCAGCACTGTGTCCAGGTGGCCAAGAAGGCCAATGGCATCCTGGCTTGTAGCAGAAACAGTGTGGCCAGCAGGAGCAGGGAGGTGATCGTCCCCCTGTACTGGGCACTGCTGAGGCTGCACCTCGAGTCCTGTGTTCAGTTTTGGGCCCCTCACTACAGGAAAGACATGGAGGTGCTGGAGCATGTCCAGAGAAGGGCAACCAAGTTGGTGAGGGGCCTGGAGCACAAGTCTGATGAGGAGCAGCTGAAGGAACTGGGGTTGTTTAGTCTGGAGAAGAGGAGGCTGAGGGGAGACCTTACTGCTCTCTACAACTACCTGAAAGGGGGTTGTAGGGAGGTGGGTGCTGGTCTCTTCTCCCAAGTACCAAGAGGTAGGACAAGAGGAAATGGCCTCTAGTTGTGCCAGGAGAGGTTTAGACTGGATATTAGGAAAAAATTCTTCACTGAAAAGGTTGTCAAGCACTGGAACAGGCTGCCCAGCGAAGTGGTTGAGTCACCATCCCTGGAGGTATTTAAAGATGTGTAGACGTGGCACTTAGGGACACGGTTTAGTGGTGGACTAGGCAGTGTTAGGTTTACGGTTGGACTCGATGATCTTAAAGTTCTTTTCCAAGCCAAATAATTCTACGGTTCTATGATTCTATTCTGTGGTTGAACTTAAAAAAAAAAATATCCTTGAATATTAAGCATTATTTTTTAAAGTCAACAGCTACCCTAAGTTATTTTAAAACTTCCATTACATTCTGAGTTATTCTTCTTCTCCTTTATTTCTGTGAAAATATATTTGCTTCTCTATCCTGAAATACATAGTGTTGTTCATAGTCATTTAAATAATAATCATAATGAAGAAAAAAAAACCCCTGTATCTTTGCATTGAATTATTCCATTTTGAGGTATTGTGTTTACATTTACTTTCAAGGTAAAGTTGAAATAATTATATTACCAACAAAGCTACTAACGTAGCCATTAGTGGATGGATAAAGGTACAGACTTGCGAACAAATATGACAAGGCAAATCTTAGTAAATTAAGTATTACAACATTTCAAAACGCTGGTTTTCTGCTATAATGTATAAGGTGACTTGATATTTTAATCACAGCAAAATATTTTATGCACTACAGAAACCATCAGAATACTTTGTGTAGGCATACCATCTCTAAAAATGTCTATAAGCACGTAACATAATGCCTGTGTCACAGAAAGTGAAGAGGTTTAGACCAACATGACTCCAGTGAAGCTAAAGTTAAAGTAACTTATACTGGAGAAAGTAGGATTGACTTTTACTATAGTTTCAAACAACAGCCCATTTTCTCTAGTAACTTACTTTCCATTCGTTAATTACATTACAGATTAAAACAATCAGTAGGGAAAAAAAATCCCATACAGTGTAAATTTTACTTTGTTTCCATTTCTTATTTCAGCCTATAACTTTAGATATAATTAGTTATATTAAAGCTCTGAAGAATAAGGCTGCCATTAACAGTGATTTAGCAAATGCTTTCGAATTTTAGTCTTACACTACATAATTATACTTACATGAAATATAATTAATGAGGAAAACGTCTCAGATGTGTGGGCTAGGAAGGCAAATATAACTATCCTTTATTGTGCCTTCAAGGTTAGAATTATTATAGCACTTATAATTTTATTATAATTACCCATAATGAGACTCCACATGCATGATACAGTCTACATGCTTTTGACATTAGAAGTTTTCAAAATGCCTCATTAAGTATTTTACTCTATATTTATGTGGTTTTCCTCCACCTCCCATTTTTGGTGGCCATCTATTCCATGTAAAAGTATACAAACTTATTTAAAAAATACTACCATTAAAGATCATAAAATGATTACAATGAATAGATATTAAGATGTCACAGCTGTATAACCTATTCCTTTTATGTACTCCCATGCTGAATTGTTTTATGACCTATCATAAACCTATTAAACTACTGGTAATAAAGGATTGTAATTAGTGATAAAACCTTGTTGCTTAGTGAGCCAAGACAGTCATCCTTACTTTGGATTTTATTGAAAGTAATCAAGATGAAACCTTCAGCAATGTCAAATAACACCTTCAGAGAAGAAGGTTGCACTTTTGGTAGAGATTGCCAATATTCAAGCTTTTCTGTCATTTACCTGTGCTGTATTTTGCAGGCCGAGCTTGATTAACTCTGCTCCCCTCCACCCTTTTTCCTATTCCCCATGAACCTGCACAGAAGAATAAGAAATATAGGATAAACGAAGCCAAATAAGCTTGGAACACAGTTTGACTTCAGTGGTTTTCCATTCTGCTATTGTATTATGCATGTAGAATGCTGTCCACAACTTGTTTCTTGGCAGGATTCAACAAGGGCTATAGCAAAGCAGAAATCCTTAGAAGTGAGCTCTGGCTGAAATGGAGAAATCTAGTTAAGAAAAAAAGCATGCAAGGCGCTGAACAAAATGTGTGACCTTTTCAGCTATCAAATCAAATTAACTTTTTTCCTAGTCATACTGGGCTGAATGCAAACACAGCTTCCAGAGGCACAAAAGCCACTGCTTTAATCTGCACTGTATCATCAAGTCCCTCTTAACATTTGTGTGTTGGCCTTCTAGAATACATTAATTTTGCCAGTGTGCTCAGATGGTTAGTTCTTGATGTATCCTGGTGAAAGCTGACATTTTCGCTTGCCTTAATGTAAATTTTCTGTAGCTTAACCTCAAAATTCTGGGTGGAGTAATTTTCTCAGGATATAAGAAAATGCCATTTACCATTTTGGCATGGAAAGGAGGCAAACGCTATACGGATGCGACTCGGTGCAGGGAAAATATAATGCCAGAGATTAAACTCACAAATCTGTATTCCTGTCTCCACCGCACAGCTATAGTATCTTGCACATCTTGAAAACTGGAAAGGAGGGGGGAGGGGAAGAAGTCAAACAATATTCACTTTGTCTTTATAGCACTATATTTCACTCTGCAGTAAACTGGAAAGACAGAGCTCTAAGCACCGAACAATTAACCCTCCACTAATTCCCCTTCTATCCTACAAAATAAAGAATACATCAAAGACAGAAGAACAGGTATCTTCTCTCCCATTCTTCACAACATGGATTTATTTGTCCTAACTGGACTTTTAAACCTATTGTGCCTGGCTTTTCACAGCGCTGAATTGAGCAATAGGGAAACTATAGTAACCAATAATCTGTTTCACTTCAATGGAAACTATGTATCTTGGTGGATAACAAAGCCTGGGATAAACACTAAAAACCTCTGACAGGGTTTGGAGGGGGAGACGATGGTGTCTCAACCGTGGGGTCACGTTTTAGCCAGCCTTCACCTATAGGCAACAATTATTACGGCATTCCTCATTTGTTCTTCACTAAGCAAATTCTTCAAAGGTGCTTAATGGATACCATCACCTCCATTAAAATTCACAGTATTCTGTGCAATTAATTCAGCCATATGCAGAGGTGTGTGCACGCTAATTGCTTTTAATCACGTATACATTAAGATTATATGCGCTAGGCTCCTTTCAAAGGGATGCCTCTTCAAGGAAAGCTGGTAAAACTTTATATAGTAATATCTGTAGTCGAGTCAACACAATACACCTCGCCTTTATTCTCACAAGGATTTTAAGACCCTCATTTCAAAGGTAGCAGGGGAAAAGTGTATTTGGTATTCCCCGTGCAATTATAAATTGGAATTAAAACAAGCCCGATATCCACTCAGATGTCAATATGACCAAATAATTTTACGTCCCCTAAGATCTACATGAAATCAAGAGCACCAAAAGCTGATCACTTTTGCAAGTAAATCAAAAAGGCTCTTCCTCTATTTTATTTTTTATCTTAAATGTATCCAGAGTTTTATGGCTAAATACTAAAGCACTAGCAGTTGGTCATGCTTTAAGCTACTAGAAGAAAGTTAAGCTTCCTCGTTGGCTAGCTGAGATATCAGCTATAAGCTGACAAGTAATTAAACCAGCATATCTATAACAACTGTCATCTCTTATTTCTGTGCAACTTGGATGTAAACCAAAGGCAAGAAAGCCAAAAAAAGACTTCACATTACTGGGCAACTGCTGAGCATCTCCTGCTGAACAGTTTAGCAGACCTGGGCATTTAGAGGATTGTAACAGAGATCAAAAGGGTCAGAGATCCCTTTACCAATTAACAGCAGGGAGAAGAACATCAAATAAGGTGTAAATTTTAGCTCTGCAGTTTTGAGTAAGCCAAGCATGAAATGCATTCTAATACTCTTGAGTAGCTGCAGCTTTGAGCCATCAGTGATGTCACTGGTGCACTAAAGGAAGCTTAATCGCACTTAGAGTGGCATGTAGCAATCCCGCTCAGCTAGGTGCTAAAGCCTGCTGCTTCTTGTCTCTTTTGATAACACATGGGAATTGCTAGCCCCGACGTGGCTGGCGAGAACAGAAAACACTCCACAAAAAGCGGGCTTTCTTTGGGGTCTTACGCTTTTATTGCTCCCCATCTTAAAGGGATAGCGACACAGTGTTTGTTTTCCCCCCTTAATTGTTTCAAATAAAGAAGGAAATAATTAATAAGGCCCAGTGTAAGTAATCAGCCTTTGGGGGCTTGAAGGCTGTTTAATCCAACTTTATGCAAATCACCGTGGGGGGAAAGCTGTTCCTATAGACATTGCTCTTTCTTCTCTTTCTTTTCTCCCCACCACCCCCCCTTTCAAGTACGACAAAAGAATGCCATTGAGCCTTTTGATGCATCCCCTTGACCAGTACACACTGCCTAGAATATGCAATCTGACATGACGCTGCTGGGAAATGCCGAGCAGGCCAAGAGCTGTGCTGAACCGGAGGGAGGTGCTCCTTTTCCGCCTAGGTGCGCGCAGGCAGGGTTTTCGGATCAGCCGCGGTGGTCTTCTGCTGCTGGTGAAGGACCCTCACCCACAGGCGAGGGGCGGCGATGGCACCTGTGAAGGTGGAAGAAGGAAAACAGCAGCGACAAAAGGGATGAGACGGGCCCAAAGTTCTGCTCCGGCAAAATAGCAGTAGAGTGGGTTTAGGCTGAGCTAAGGGTCGGAATTAGATAAGTTTAACCTGTTTTTAAAGTGGCTTTGTGTGCCGATACTTAGCGGCGCACGATGTCTCGCCTGCTTTCTCACAGACGAGCGCGTGAAACGGAGTCTAAACAGAAAAAGGGGTTTTAATTCTTTTTACTGTTTGCGAATTAAGATCATGTCAATAATAATTCGAAGCACAATTCTTAAAGAAGTAAATGTGGATATGATGTTATTCTTCTGTTTATTTTGGCTAACAAAAGATTACCATGGGGACAATTACAAATTCATGATATGGGTACATTCACAGAATACATTAGTGGCCCCGCTTCAGTGAGAAAATACAGTTGCAATGTTTCAAATGGGTTACGAAAAATTCCCACAACTTAAATATGCGCTTTCATTTTATAGATCTCGACTGTAATAAGTTCAAATCATGAACGCTCTATCCCTAATGGAGTTCAATTAAATATGTCTCACATGAACTTAACTATTCTGCTCAGAAACTTATCCCAGAGCATCAAATACTTCATTTTACATACCTAAGAATTCATAATTGCATATACCTGATTTATTTAGGAAAAATCAGTGAAATCCCCTTCCCGCTTCGGTTTCAAGAGTGCAAGTACTTGGTTTTCTAAACATTATGAATACAGCTAGATCTGAGAGACATCATATCCACAACAAAGAGAAGCTAGTGACCAGCTCAGATACATTGTCTTTTGAACAACAAGTCAGTGCAGACAGAAGTAAATGACAGTTAATTACAAATTACATTCTGGTTGGGGCTCTGAAGGCCTCCTGGCTTGAATAATAATCAGGCCCTCGGGCACTCACCTGCCTGCAAACGAACATACGGAGACACAGGCTGGGGTGCTATACAAGTTTCAAAACAAGCTGCTAAACACAAAAGCTTATTGGATTACAGAGATTTAGGCAAAAGCATTCAGATCTCTGGCAGCAACTCTAGTACTAGGTTGAAGGGATTTCTAAAGGATGAATTGCCATTTACTGTAAATTTCTGAATACTGCTCCTGCTTTGGGGGGAAGGAAATAAGTTCTCCTATTTTCGAACGTTAGAAAAGTTATCCTATTACAAACGCCCTTTAGGAAATACGATAGGAGAAAGTGTCTGTTCTGAATTGGAGATCTAATCTCTTTCAAAGTTAGAGAAATTACACATGCTGTTTACATTATTTCTTTCCGATTCTTGCCATTCAATCAGTACCGTATATGTTCTAAATGTAGCCTATGTCAATGCAAACGAATCAGAAAAAAAATATTACTCGTGGCGGAAGAAGTACTTTTATCTAGCATCTAGGACTGTTGCAATTTGGGCTGTTTACTGATGTACGTTACATTTTTTAACGTTTGATTTTAATCCCATATATTTGGAAAATATGACAATGTCTACATTAATTAATGTCAGTATTAGTGCACTGTAAAACCTTGGCTTTTGTAATTCACTAAAGCAATTTCTATTCATTTAGTTGAGCTAAGTGCTTATTGTTAAAGACAAAAGGCTCAACAGTTTGACATTGAGCTCATTATGTATGTTTAAAACATTCTGCAATTCAAGGCCACACCACATGCAATAAAAAAGAAGCCGGTGGGTTCAGGGATTAAAATTCAGACCACACAGTTCTCTTCAATAACTTTCCATTTAAATCTGATTAAAACTTCAAAACAAAGCTATTTAGATGTATCAGCATACGTGGGTGTGTAAGTATGGGAGACTATGTATCTTTTGTGCTCTTGATATGCATACACAAGCTTTCCGTGGTTTTGTTTTTCTTTAAGTCAGTCAGCTGCCATGTAGCTTCAGTAGAAAGACTTTCCTGTTTGTAGGCGAATGTGGTCATGTGTTTTTTGAAAGAATTTCTGGTCTTCAGACAGAAATAATTTAGTAAACTTTTGTAATCTCTACGATTATTTGCAAAGACGGTATATACAGACAGCACGCTATGTTTATGCTTTGTGTGTGCATCTATGTGCACACATACTGGAATGAAAGTATAAATAAAATGGAATCTACAGTGGAATGGAAATTATGCTGTATATTTCGGGTTAAGAGTACAGGCTGCCAAAAGGCTTGAATAATAAAAAAGGTTATTGCAGTTCTATATATGCCTGCATACGCTTCACCCCAGCTCTCTTCTGTACCCAGTAACCAAACAGTGACTACCATCTCCTTCTCCAAGCATAATTTCTCCAGTGAAACTTTTGACTTCAGGATCAGAATATAAGAAACAATTTGGCTGAGTTACCACCGTGCCATTGTGCACGAAGCAGCACCCCTGTGTGCCACGAAAGCCTTATAATATCCATTATGGGACAGAAGCGGTGCTCGTGTGGTATCAGAGGCCCAGCAAGGCTCTTTCACACTTGTCTGCCAAACATGTTTGTTTATTTGTGGATCATCTGTATTTCTTACACAACTTCAGTAAAGAGCGAGCTCGTCTTAATCCCACTTTTAGGCTTGCGGGGATAGGGTGGGAAAGGCATTATGGAGCAAAACTTTGTGTCAGGGGAGGCTGTGGTGATAACTGTCATTGAATTCTCAGCGACAGCAGTTTTCCAGGAAAAGAAATGCTGTGCTCAGCGCTCCTGCAGCCAAGATTTCAGCACCCCTGTCCGAGCTGTATTTAGTCTCTCTTCCCCAACTCATCCCCTTTAAGTTCTATAGAACCAGCTGGCATGGGGGAAAGGCTGCAGCATCAAGCACTACACACAGAAGAGTTTGTGACTAGCTCAGAGCCAAGCAGCATTAGGGCCCGGGTTGAATTTCTTATTGGCACTGCCCAGCTCTCGCAAAGCTCCCCTCCAAACATTTCCAAAGCCCTGCCGTTTTCCAGTGCTTTATTCTCTTCCAGTGCTACTACAAAGATAGCTCTATCTTTTCTCATGTACCCTACAGAGAAGAAGCAAGAAGCGATGCTAGCAATTCAAACCTGAGCCTGTCACTCTGATAAATCATGAGGAAGAATGAGTTCAGGAAAACATTCTTAAAGTATTTTATTTTCAGGATGGGAAGAAATCAAGCGATGTAAAATATTTAATATGCATCTGTCCATTTTGAGAGTAACTTTCAAAGGAATTTGTCCCCTATGGCCCAAAGCTACTATGTAAAATTAAAAAAAGTCTTTTCCATCTTTGATTTAAGGCATGTTTGTGAGTGCTACAGTTTTAAAACCAGGAGGAAAAATAGCTTCACTCAACCAGAGTAAAGAAAAGGGACCACCTTATCGGCAGCAGAGTGATTTTGACTGTACTGACAATGACATGAGTAATCCATCATGTCATCGGCCCGGTGACGGATGTACCCTGCACCTCATCTCTGTATGTGTGCAGAGAGGACTATGTAGCAAGCCAGGAGGCAAGTAACACTTAACCCCTGCAAGCTTCATGTTCCTGCTGTGCTTCAGACAACCTCTGTCATGTATGAAAAGCCTAAAGAATGACAGTAAATCTATACAGACCAGCACAATCTACCATCATGACAACTACACACCACCATAGCCTTATAACACTATTAAACTGTATCATCACAGACATGTAAGACAAGGCCTGTATTATGTGCTTTGTTGAGCCACTTAAAAGCTCTTTGGAAATGCACTGAATATACCTTTTGTTTTCGCTCAGTCAATAAAAGGATATAGTTCATACATACTAATTCCATATATAAGGATGATTAATTATTTTGGCCCAGCAGAAATAGTACCTTATTCCAGAAATGGAATTAAATAGAAGGCAACATTCAAAGGGAGTAACAAAGGTTAAACCTGGCCTCTTAAAAATGTTTCCTAAGATTATTTTGAATTGATGGTAGTTTTAACAGAAAATGATAGTTGTTTCCTGATTAAAGCTATGAGATGCTTTCTCCAAAAATTTTAATTTGCATTGTCATTTCTGAAGAAAATATGGACCTTTACAAATTTGAGATCCACTATTTATTCAACTCTGAAATGTAATAAACACTTATACATTCCACCAGCGCAATTGCCTCTCTGTAGAATCTTCATAGTTGTAGTATAACACTGAAGTGTTCCAGGACGGTAACCTTACAGAGTAATACACATGCGCTAACTGATAGTTCTCCATCATGTATATGTGTTCTGGAAGTGTAAAATGCAATGGCGATTTCATCAAAATTTTCACTCAGACCAGGAAAGAGAGCACTGGATAGCTCCTTTAAAAACAGGTTCAATGGCTACATTTCCTGAGTTTTCAAAAATGGGCTTTTATAATCTCCCCTTTTCTCTTTCTGTTAACATACAACAAGCTTCTCCTGGGTAAAAAAAAGGAAAATAGCTGGTTGAATAGTAATATCGTTAGTTCATGTATATGCAAAAAAAGATCTTTTCACACCTTGATGAAATTAACATAAATTTAAATACTAATGAATTGGTAGAGACCGGTGAAGAATACCAAGGACCACATTCAAACTGAGTTATATCCCTATAAAACAGATCTATTTTCTAGGGACATGTGACATGAGTGTTATATGCCTTTATTGCACAATCTGCATAATTCACAGTCCAAAACAATTTGCAGCTGGATAAAGAAAATT
Organism: Aquila chrysaetos chrysaetos; assembly: GCF_900496995.4. Taxonomy (NCBI): domain Eukaryota; kingdom Metazoa; phylum Chordata; class Aves; order Accipitriformes; family Accipitridae; genus Aquila; species Aquila chrysaetos. Next base: position 69,768,471 of record NC_044007.1, read on the forward strand.
GACTCTTTACTAGTGGAACATCACATCTAAAGGATATTATTTTCCTTCTTGGCTGAAATTACCATGTATTGTTGGAAGCCAAAAATCCACAGTCAGAAAATACAAGGAAATGTGTGTTTGGAGCTATTCAGCATTTTGTCACTGGGGAAAAAAGCACAGTACAAATATACACAAGGCAGAGAGGGAGTAGAATGTAAGATGAAGAGCCATTGCATCTTTCAGTAATTCCAAGAAGTTGCCAGGAGAAGGACAACAGACATCAGGAGTGGTTTGTCTACTCTGTTCCCTCCTGGCCCCATACAATGTATACATGAAGCAGCACAACAGGAGCCGGTGCAAAACAAATATGCATAGTGGCAGATGTCAGTGTGCACGTCTAAACAATTGCTATGCCCGATACTGTGGAATTTCCACACTGTTAGTGCTTTTTAACTCATCTGCTTATTGTGTGCATGGTTTACTCTAGCTCAGTTCTGTTGAGGTCAGTCACAACCTTCAAAGCCAAAGTTTGTCTATATTTGCCCTTCTTTCCTGAATGGATCAAATCACACTCTTTTGTTGTTGTTTGATGACTTTCTTCTTCAGGCAACCATTTCTTTATCTTCTTATTTTGCTAGGTCTTGAGAACACTGGAGACCTGATGGCAGGACGCTCCACATCCACCAAAACCAGTTGACAGATTTCAGTAGGTATCAAGTTAATGCTATACTTACCTTTGGCTGAGGGGTCAAAAGCTCTTGACTTTTACGCCTGTAGAAGCAGAAGCTGGTTCAGCACTGCCTTTCTCCCTCAGTATTTCCTTCTGGTTCTACAACAATGTATCAAACACATGATCTGAAAGGAACTAGTCCAAGAGCAAAATAAGATCAGAAATGAAAAAAAATTCTTCTACACTCGTACAAACAACATGACAGTATATTCATTTGCTGTTTATAAAAAAAAACAAGAGTCTTGAGCAAAGCTATAAAGTCCCGTTCAAATGGGAACATCCTTGGTAGGAAAAGACTAGCAATTTAAAAACATGTTTATTGCTGAAAATCAGAGTTTTCTTAACTTTTTTCTTATCTTTGTACATTAATTTCTTCCAGAGAGAACCAAGACAGATAAAATGTAAGTAACACCATTAAAAAAGTATAGAGTGTCCAGTTTCAAAATATATTCATTGTCTATGAAAGCACATTTGAAATACAGCTCTAAGTTTGTCGTCCATTGGTCTCTCACCTGTTGGCCAAAAATGGTATATTTGTGTCTTTATCCCCAGTAAAAACATGGGAATGTACTGCTCCTTCAAAAAATATTTTTCTGTCTTCCTCTGCATGTCACTGTATGTAGCCATGTCATCCTCAGAAGAAAATTTCCTAAATGTATTTTCTCTGCCATTATGGTACTGCCATCCACAATGGGGCACAAGACATTTACTAAGATTGGGTATTGGTCTAACAGGTGAATTTGCGTGAAATAGGTATGACTTGCTCTACAAAGGAATTTATCCTCCATAAATTACAATTTAATACTTAATTCAGCTCTTTCTGCACAACAGTCAGTTCCTTGTGTCAGGGTGCAGCACAGGCTGGGGAGTCAGGGGGCAGCCAGGGCAGCCCCAGCCCTGGGGATCGGGCACCTCCATGGGGACGAGGAAGGCACAGCCAAAAAATCTTTCTGAAGAGGCTAATTGTAGTGAGCAGAGCAGATGGATCTGGCTAGGCTAACCTTTATTAATGCCAAGCAAAACATTCAACTTTACTTTCTCAACAAGATGAGGTATCTGTAACCAGAAACATTCCCACAAGGCCAGAGCATGATTTATTTAAAACAAGCAAACAAATAAAAAATACAACCCTTTCTCCTTAAAACTGAATATCTGACTTTGCACCAACTCCTTGTATACACTGATAGCAGCACTGTTGTGGAAAACTCAAAAAAGAAAACAAAATGTAATAATAAATGTTGAACAGTACATCACAGAATAAAAATTCCCATGAAAACCATTGGGTCTGCTTGAGGTCCAATGTTTCTTAATGTAATTAAGGCTACTTCATCTACTTCTAAGTTTTATAACACATGAACTACATGTGAACACAAACATGTGAACTACAGCTTTTAGAAACTTATTTTTTTAAATTCTCAAAAGGATGTATAGTAAAGCCCACATGCTTGAAAACAAGATCCTGAAGATAGGTTCCTACATGTTGATTTTTAAGTTTCTCAACATCAGAATGGCTTAGCAAGTGTACTCACTCTTTACTATTGAGTTCACTGGAAAACATCAGGATCTCAAGACTGAGAAAATCAGCCCACAACTTTCTCAGACTGAAGGAACATTCACCCAGCATAGGTAATTCCTAATCCACCACAAACTTAATAGGTAAGCAGTTTGAGATGCAATCTCGATCACATGTCAATTTGAGATGAGATCTGGCAATCCCTTGAGTTCTGCTCCTAGCCAGAAAAAAAATACAGAAGCATCAAGATTGCTCTAAAGCACATAACCTGTGGAAGCATAGATACAGGTCAAAAAGAAGGCAATATTTCCTACATATTTACAGCTATAATATTACTTTTCAAATTACTCTCAGTTAGGTGCTCTTGGGATTCCTATCAGCCTTGGCATGGATAGTGGGTAAAAGGCAGAATTTGAACCTCATAAATAATAGCTGCAAGTAAGGAAATTACTCATATTTATTATTTCATTAATTTCCATAAACAATATAGACTAGAAGATGTATCCTTAACAGGGAATTTACCAGTGCGTCAATTTAAAGGTTTGACAAGCCACCCTCCTCCTACAGGGAAATTTTGTGGTCCCAGAAGCCATTTCTGGGGGCAGCACAGCCACCGCAGCTGTTCTGCAAAGCTGTCTGCTGAAGACCCCAACACAAAAAAAAACATTTCAGAGCAGGTGAAGTGCAATAGCTATAATCAGACACGCTGTCCTAGTTTCAGCTAGGCAGAGTCAAGAAGTTTCTGTCCTCAGCCTGTCCCCAGCTGCTTGTTATTGCTCCCTTCCTTAGGGGTACTGCCCTCTCAGATCTGCAGGCACTTGTAGTTACTCCCTAACTTGTTATCTGGACGATAGCTGTCCTGTGCCATTGCACTGGTCGACAGAACAGTTTATTAGAAAACACACAAAAAATCAGTAAAATTACAATCAGGCTTAGCTAAAAACGAAGCGTGGGATTCGGAGGTGAAAGATTGCGGACCTTTGCCTGTACATAGAAGGGCCAGACTCTGAAAGTGTATTATCACTACTCAATCCATTTATTAGGTGCTATGGACCACTCAAGATGTCCTACAATTTCTTTATCTGTTAAAGGCAGGACAGACAAAATCTTTCTGCACATTCTCAAACTCGAAATCTGAGTTGTCTCAGATTTAATAGAGTGTAAAGAAAAGGCAGCATATTTGACTGAGAAACTGAGCTGCTCTGACTGATGTACTCTTAGAGTGGCTGACATTTTTCTTTTACTTAGCAAGTGGCTTTTACTTTTTGCCCCATACAAGAGAATGTAGATGAAGAGCAGAATTTAGTTAAACTACGTAACTGTAAGTGAAGATTTGTGGATTTAGTTTGCAGGTTTGGTTTAGTGTTTAATATTTTGTTGCAAATGAATAGCTTTCAATTGTTTATGGGATAATTTTAAATAGGATTATAATGAGTTTTTCCTGCAGTTTCTGATATGGAATTGCACTATACTAGAAGCAAAAGAATAGAAATTCTGGATGACCTTGGATGCGGATACATAAAAAGCCATACATGACTCAAAGTCTCTTCTGCAGGATGGTACATGCAATATAATACAAAGCTTCAAACTTCAGAATGCCAAGAAGGCCCTTGTAAGTACTTGCAGACAAGAGGAATATATAGGCAACTCAACCACAAACCTTTACGTGCTAGTTCAAAGCACCGAAGTGTGGTTCTAATTGTTCGTTTTGGAAAAGCTTTATATTACTTTTCTTGTCAAGGAAATAAGAAAAATTAAAAATGCAGTGCCTTAGAACAAGAAAAACAGACCTGTTGAGAGAATATAGTGACAAAATGTTCTATGGACTAGAAATGAAACATTTTAAATGTGCTTCATTCCCTATATAACATATGGAGAGTGAGAGCAGAGATGACTAGGAGGGATTGATGTGCATGTACACACTCTTGAGTTACTCTAGAATAGAGTCAATCAATGCAACACATATTGATTCAAGAGATTAGCAGTTAAAAGACTTAGTTTCACATTAAAGAGCTCTGAAGTTGTCACTGTTACAGTATCACCACTTTAACATCCCGAACAACTATTCTTACTGGTAGTGCTGACATCTTGGGACCAACATACATAGATATTCTACTATCTAATACAACCAGATTGTCTGAAAGAGCTACTGAAATAAACTTCTAATGTCAATTTTGAGTAATATGACTTTAAAAAAAGTTCAGTGACAATATATGTGAAGAACTAACATATATTCTAGAGACAAGTTGGTATGGAAAGCTTCAGAAATGTTTTCCTTCTAGTGACAAAATAAAGCCATCTACTTTTATGCAATTGTCACGGACTCTGCAAAATTTCTCTTCCAAACTCTTCACTACATTAATTTTTTGTTCCTGTAGTGAGGGTTTGTAAGGCCTTCATCCATTTCCTTTCCTCTTCTATCCTTCAGACAGGAGAAAAAAGAGAACTAGATCAGTGTTTTCCTTACAGTTGTCTCTTGGGGAAGTGGACTCCTACAAATACATTATCCATGGAACTGACTAAATATTAACCCTTGGTGTGTGACACACACACACCTTCCCCATTGATCAGGGATCATACATTTAGGAGACCAAAAGAGTGAGACTGCATCATAAACCAGCAATTTTTTGAATGCTTTATGGAATACCTATTGATTTTTTCAATACCAACATGATAGATCTATTATTTTATAATACACACAAGGCAAAGGCCAGCTGAATGACCAGGAAATTACAGGGCGGAGGGAAATTAGTCAATCTCATATTGCCTTGTATTCATGAGACTCTAAGAAAGGAAGCTTTAAGAAAAATATCAAGCATTATCAGATGCATGACAAAATGATGAGAATTAGCAGTGGTAGCTTTAGCCTATGTTTGTCAGAGCTCAGCTAAAATAGTGTATTTTTCAGTTTATGGATCCCTTCCCTCCTTTTTTTCCACAGGAGATTGTGGATGCCTGTATCATGAATAGTCCAGAAACACTTTTTTCCAAAATCCATACAGCACAGGTTAAAACAAGTTGAAGAGCAATGACTGAAGAACTTTTCCCAGGCTACGGTTTTTTTCTGAACCAAGAAATGTAAGTTTTTTCTTTAAAATGTTCTCATCCTAAAATGTTCTTCAAGTGGGACCCATACTGAGTGAGCACTTACAGTAAGTATTTTCACACACCTGTTTCATCTAAAACCAGTAAGTCGTTGCTTGGATTCAGAGCTTTCATTTGGGCTTTCCCTGAACATTTTCACCAGGAATGCCAGGGCTGTTATGTGTACTTAAATACTACCCAAACCAGAAAACTTTCCCTAATATACTTAGTCACTTAAGCAAGGAAAAAAACAGTACTAAATAGTACTATTAACTTTTCATCTGTGAAAAGACATATCTTCCTTTGGACATCATAATTAAAAAATAAAAAATAAAATAAAATAAAATAAAAAAGTGGCAAATAATACAACACATGCTTTCATGCAATACCTGATAATGTGTACTTCTTTTCAGGGTCTACAACAGGAAAAAAGAGGGATTTTCAGATAATCATAGAGGGCCATGTGGGGAAAAAGGGATACAGAACGATGGAGGATGAAGAAGGATTATCAGAAAAGGTTAGTCTACTACTTATTATCACTGTGGTCTTCCTCAAAACACCTCTTAAATACCCAGACCATAACACCTGTGAAGCGAGGAGTGTGTCTATTACAAACTATCTATTTGCAGAAAACACTGGATAACGATTACAAGTTTGCCTTACTGAGCAGTCCTTCCTTTTCTTTTCTTTTTTTTTTTTTTTTCCCTCCCTCTAGGTCACTGACTGTAATTTGCCACTGTAATTTATTTCTTAACAGTTACAGTTTAATAAAAGAGAGAGTTCATCATTTATTTCTAGTACAGTTATCCCCTCCATAGTAAAAGAAAATCTGGTACACCTTTCAAAATCACAAGGGTTCCACTGGTCAGTGATTAATGTTAATACTTACTATATTTTTTTTCTTTCAGTGGCTATTTTCACATTAAGGTGAGGCATACAATTGTTTAAATGAGGAAGCTGATTTATCATTCAAAAAGTAATTCTTCATAGGGGCACATTAGGTGATAAAAATCAATGACAAGGATAGTAAATTGCCTGGGAGGGTTCAAAACAGATTCAAGATAAAGGAGAGAGAGAAAGAGGGAGAGAGAGATTAAGTCAAGACAGCATCTAATGCTTTTGCCAAACACTTCAGCCTCAACCTATTTGACGTTGATCTAATAGTCGACCATTTAATTTCCAGGTCGCAGTGCCAATCTTTTGTCACCTCTGTTGCCCCATATCAAACTTTCAGGAAACAAAACCCCTGAAAGCAGACAATCAATAATGAGATCAGCAGATTTTATCTTAAGAGAAACAGGACTTGCCTGCTTTGTTTGTGGAAGGTTGTTTCTCTGAATGCTTCAGCTAGGGCTGCTTGTCAGTAAGTGACTGTGATGTGCACGGCATGATTGAACGAGACTAGATAAAGTCACCAGAAAATGTGGCAGTGGAAAGCAAAACACATAAACTAAGGGGTGAAAATGTACCACACCATGTGTGGTCACACAGTTCTTATCATACGTCCTCTCCTAGCATGTCATCCCACATTATTATTACTGCATTTTAGATGTCTCATAGCTGGTCATACACTAAGCACATTTTTACCTTACACTTTGAAGATACCATGGGATTCCTAGGTTTCAAGATATAAAGAGCTATGCATTTCTCCATACTAGTGACTTTTTAGTTCCTTTGTGCTACTAGACTGTTTAATAGGCATGTCGTGGACTAATAACTTTGTTGTATAGTCAGCTTGTTGTTTCTGTTGTTTCTAAACTTGTTTCTGAACAAAGTGGTAGAGAGGCAGGGAGCACACTAGAAGATACATTTAAAATTTTTAAACAAAATTTTATGTTTAGTGGCCCACTCTAGGAAATCTACCCCATGGATTTTTGATGTTGATATTTCAGTACAAAACAATTATGTAGTGTCAGTGTCTACTTTCATGTCATATTTCGCAACACGGGTACACCCTCACTGAAATTATCTAATATCACTTCCACTCCCCCTTCATCTCAGCAAATAGGTATTTGAAAAAAACTAATACACAAGTTTTAAAATAAAAAGTAAACTTCTGACAAACCTAACTGCAACCAACATTAATGTCAAAGTAGAAAAATAATGACTCTGTGTATTATTCTTTGCTCTTTTACCTTAAAGCTGTGCCAGCCTCGTCACAACATTTCTTTACATAACGCAGAGTAAGATAAATATTCACTTTGCACCACCTATTTTGATTTTTATTTGCATTACAGCCAGTATGAAAACCATCATTAGTTAAAAATAAGTTAGCTTTCAAAAATTTTCATAGAAATTTTTTCATTCAAATGAATACTGAGTCCTTTAAAAAGGCAAAGACCAAGCTCTGGTTTAGCCACAATGAGGTGCTATTCAGTTATTTCACTTAATTTGTTTTTGTGCAATAGCAATAGAGATTTGAATGAGAATGGGGAAATATTCAGCATGTGTTCTGCACTCATTTTTTATATGGCTACTAATAAAATAGTATGGCAGAAATAGCACCATTGCTTTACTTGGCAAAACCACAGGATTATGTTTTTTTAGCTATTTAATTTGCTCAAGAAACTCAGCTGAATGCAGTCCACAACTCTGGGCAGAGCACAACTGCTATTGCTAAAGCTTAAAAGATGCTACCGCAGTAGCATCATTAAAACCTTCAAAACCTGAAATGTAGGGCAGTTTAACTAAAAAATGCCCACTTTTTCATTCAAAAAGATACAGTATACAAATTTAGGAGGCAGAGAGAAGAATAATTATACTGGTTAAAAGAAAATGGATGGACCTAACTAATAGTTACTCCGTGGGTCCCTACACTTAATTTCCTATATTCTTAATTTCTACTTCTCTTCCGGATGATTTTCACTTCCAAGAAACTGAGCAGTTTGTTCTAGATCTTTAAAAATGTCTATTTCTAAGGAGAATGTTGTTACTCTGAGCTGAATGATGATTTAAAGAGGAATTTGTGCCCAGGGCATTGACCTTGGTGGCCTTTTCGTACATTACAATTCCAAAGGAAATCACAAAAGAAGATGGGCTTACTGTAGTTAATGAGATTCCTCACCAAAAACACTAATCTGGGTTAAAACTAAAAGAATGCTGATAAGGATATTACAGCTCATACTGAGAACAAGAAAGGTGCACTGCTAAGATCAATTGTGGATGTTAGGAGGTAGTCTTCTATAGTGGGGTTTTTTTTAAAAAATATCTATCAAAATGGATGTTTGAGAAAAAGGCTTTTAGATGAGGAGCTGCTAAAATAGAATAAAACATATCATTTCTACTTTTTTATATTGTACCAGGTACAAATCAACCAATATTAGCAGAAGTTTAACATCACTTTAAAAGAAAGAGATTGACCTACTGAGAAAGTACATGAGTAAATGTGTAGCAATACACTGATTATTACTGTTTCCCCTCAGGCAAATACCTCTCTCTTAAGCATGTGCTTCACTGGAACATTTTGTTTTATTACCTTGTGAGATAAGTGGGGAAAAAAGCCTTTAGTACCTGGGGAATTAAAAAATTCAGACTTGTCATATCAGTGTCTGTTCTCAATTTCATGCAGGGCGCATAATTATAACCGTGTTTAAATTGAGCCCAGAAGAAAGATGGGTTCAAGTGCAAATTAATTTCAGATTATCACAACAAAGGCAATCAAATCTCAACAAGCTTGCCAGCAAAATACTTTGCAAAGGTCCCCAGGTCCCTTCCCACCCCCAACTTACAACAAAGACCTTTCAGCTCAAATTAAGCTAATGATCTAATACAACATTTCTGCCTACCTTTTTGGGTTTTATTATTTACTCAGATGTATGTATTAAGGTAGTGAAAAATAGGGGGAAAAGAGGAAGAAAAGGTGGCACAGAAAGGTCAGCGTTTAGTATCAGTAAAGTGACAAAATAAACAGTCAACAGCCCTGACAAGGTCTGCATGTCGTCAAATTGTCTTATTCTGTGGAAACTATCAGAATGAATTGACAGTGCTGAAAGAACTTGAAATTTATCTGAACCCCTTCTCATATAGACAGAATCCAAAACCAAATAGCATGGCTCACCTCCTCCACCTATCTATCAGCACAGCTTTTATATAAATCCAACATCTTACTCTATCCTATGGGAACCTGCTGGGGAATGAAGGGAATCAAGTGCTGAAAAAATTCAAGTCAAGCCTCATTACCTCCTCATTACCTTTGCAAAAGTGGAGTGAGAGAAAATTTTATCTAGGGAACAGAAGCTTGGGAATCTCATTCAGAGTTCTGTCTGGTTATTGCACAGCCAACCATGGAGCTCTGCCTCTGTGGGATTAAAGTTTTCTTCCCATTTCTCTATAGTAATGATCCACTCATTAAGGTTTTTAAGGTAAATTACCATCACTTATCATTATGCCAGTCACTAAGTAAGCTGCATTAAACAAGGAATGTCAGTCGTACCCTTTGCTTTTCTTTCTCCCCAGTTATCATGAGGAAATAAAGAAAATACATTTCACAGTTGGTTTTATAATTCTATATTAATTATATTTTCCCACTTGTATTTTTTAGACCCTTAGGGCAGACATATTAGATAGAAATATAAATTACTTTGTAAAATATATATATATTTAGAAAATGTATACATGCAGGTATGTAATTCTGTCTTCCTGAAAAAAAACCTTGAGACATGATTTCTTTTTTGCAGTTTATTTTCATATTCGCTTTGCTTCTATCTGAGGATTTTATGTACCACCTCACCATAGCATGTAAAGAGCTATTCATCTTGCTACATTTAAGTTTGGTTGTTATAATGTGCTTTTTAATTATTCAACTAACCCTTTTTGTTTTAAATCACTTCTTTTGTCAGTTTATCCTTTATTATGCAAATTGTTGATGCAAAATAAAAATGCCCCACATTCACCCTATCTTGAGCTTTTTGTAATGCGCAGTTCCTTGCTTCCTTGTTCTTTGCCATAAAAGTCTTGAAGCTTGTTGTATATTTTTTTCTTTTAGACTCAGCATTTCCAGGCAATTTTTAATGGGCATTTTTAAATTCTAAGATAAATTTGTTGGTCTTTGAGATCACATGTTTCCTTTGGGAAATTTCTGATTGTTTGTTATCACTTCTCAAACAAATGCATTGGAAGTTCATTTAATAAATAAACACATAAAAAGTCCTAACTATGTCAGCAATTATTTTGTTTTGCCAACGGAAAAGTGATCTGCAAGAACTATATCCCCCCAAGCACTCATTTGCTTTTCTTATTTGACTGGAGAGACCCTTGAATTTCTCCAATGCATATCTGTTCCCATCATGAGACACTGGGTGATAGCCGCCAGTCCGCTGTAGATGACAGAGAAGGCCACAGAACTAACCTCCCCAAAACAACCGTACTTCCAAGGTGCTATGAGCAAGGAGAAGAGGAGAGGCAATGCGTTAGGAATTACTGCTGCAGAGGCTTGACTGGAAACACTGGAGCACGTCCTTTCGCAAGAAATACATACAGAAGGAGAGAAAAGGGTGGGAGAAGATAAAGGGCAGGAATGGCAAAAGCAGTCAGAATAGACTACAGGAGGGAAATAAGGGGCAGAAGCTAAGAGCTGGGAACTCTCATGGCTCCGATAAAATGGCAGCCAATATCACATTACATACATTTAAACATAAACTCATACCGAAGGCAAACTGTCTCCAAAACTGTAAAAGGCTGCCTTAGTTCTTCTGCTATCAGTTGCATTTCCAGACTGCCCCCTCTTTTCCTACATGCTGTTTTTCCCCCTCTTCCTACAGTTCCACTCCCTTTCCTGCCACTTAGAGGTCCCACATGCAATAAAATACGAAAGTTTGTTCCTAAGCTTCTTAACTATGATATCTATCCTTGCTTCTGTATTTCAGTTTCAGATATCATTTTAAAATACAAGAGTTTCAGCTAAAATAAAACAATTGAAAATCTGGCATAAAATAGGGTACATCTGAAAAATATACCATTGAATGACTATGCTGGTTTTGGCTGGGATAGAGTTAGTTTTCTTCATAGCAGCTAATATGGGGCTATGTTTTGGATTTGTGCTGAAAACAGGGTTGATAATTCCAGGATGCTTTAGTTACTGCTGAGCAGGGCTTTCTCAGAGCCAAGGGCTTTTCTGCTTCTCCCCCCACCCCACCAGCGAGGAGGCTGGGGGGGCACAAGGAGTCGGGAGGGGACACAGCCAGGACAGCTGACCCCGACTGACCCAAGGGATATCCCAGACCATACGACATCGTGCTCAGCATAGAAAGCTGGGGGAAGACGAAGGAAGCGGGGGATGTTCGGAGTGATGGAGTTTGTCTTCCCAAGTCACCGCTAGGCGTGATGGAGCCCTGCTGTCCTGGAGATGGCTGAACACCTGCCTGCCCGTGGGAAGTGGGGAATGAATTCCTGGTTTTGCTTTGCTTGCATGCGTGGCTTTTGCTTTCCTATTAAACTGTCTTTATGTCAACCCACGAGTTTTCTCACTTTTACTCTTCTGATTCTCTCCCCCACCCCACGGAGGGGCAGTGAGCGAGCGGCTGCGTGGGGCTTAGTCGCCAGCTGAGGTTAAACCACGACAGTCCTTTTTGGCACCCAAAGTGGGGCTCGAAGCGTTCGAGATAATGACAGATTTGATTGGAATATGCCAGATCAAATTTATAGCTGTGATTGCTGTTTAGCTATTAATTGACAGGCTTCTGTGCTTGCCATGGGGCTTGCCTGCCTTACTGTATATTAGAGTCTAGAGCTCGTTAGTGGCTGCCTTTTGCTTTCACTGCTTGCTGTAGTGCTGTATTGCCTATTGTCTTTCCCTACTGTGCCTGGGAACATTTTGCTAACAGCAATGGCGATGCGCCTGGGCTGGCAGATGGCCAGGGCATCGCTGCTGTTTCTGTGCTGCTGTACTGGACAGGCTGGAACTCCAGCGTGAACTCGAGTCGAAGGCTCTGTGACCTGCGGATGAGTCCGTGTGGGAGCAGGCCACCCCGAAACATCCGTAGCCGTGAATAAGTCCACACCAAAGCAGGTACGTCTCAAAGCGTCTGTGGCCGTGGTTATGTTTGTGCTGCAGCAGGTATACCTCTGAAAGGCTTGTGACCCAAGGATAAGTCTACGCTGGAGAAGGTACACCTCGAAGCATCTGTGACATGTCTCTACTTGCTTGTGTTACTGCTAACAGTTTGGAAATTTCAAAAGAAGCGATTTTCTAATAGGGTTTGTAATTTTCCAACTTTACAGTTTGTGTAATGCATGTTCCCCATTAACTCTACAGTAATTACAGGTTGGGAGACCATATGCCTCTGTGACATAAAGAAGTGAAACTGATTATTGTGCAGGTAGTGATACTTTGCGGAGCCATGAATCTCTGTTGTAATATTTTTAAAAGTACATTTTAACCCTCCTAGCAGAGAAAATCTTGACAATAAGTCTTGAAAGTCTCCAAAGACTCTGAAACCAAAAACCAAATAGAAAGAATCAATGTTGCATTATCTTTTAAAATATGCTGATTATGAATCAGTCATGTGAGGCCTGTCTGGCACCATTCAAATGTGACAAAATGGATTCTAAAATGATTAGGTTTGTCTTTTTTGCTACCAATCAAGTCACATTTTAAAATCACACTTAGCTTTCCTTAGGCACCAGATATTAATGAGTTAAATCAATGTGCTGGTCATAAATGTATAGTTACTGTCTGTAAAAACTCTGATCTTGAAAAGACTTCAAAATATGCTTAACTTATCAGCTCAGCAGTTCTTTTTGCTTGTGGAAAATCAAAGTCCTTATAGGACTAAACCTGGTTAGAATGCAGTCAGAATTATTTTCAAGAAGGAAATGGTACTGTTGCAGGCTAGGGAGATATAAACTGCTTCAAGCATAAAATATCAATGAGGTTACCTGGTTTGGAGAATGCAAGAGAAAAGAGTAAAACCAACCACTTTAGATGGTTCTAAATGAAATACATGCAACCTATTTATCTTGGGGTCTATGTTCATTAAAATTATAAGACTGGTCTACATAATGTTTTTGTGTTCAGTTATATGTACTTCAAAGTTCTGGTGCTGATGTTTTTAATACTGAGTATAAATCTATGTAATGCCTTTAAATCCTTGAGTATTAATAACCAAATATTAGCTAATATCCATTAATATCCAAGAGCAATTAATCAAAAGACTGCAAGATACAATCATATGATAAGAAGAAAACCCAGTAAAATAAAATTGCATGGAGAGAAATTATACTCTTTGCTTTAACATCTAGAATAACCATGATTAATATTTGCTGCTGTAAATGCTCTATAGGCATTCTCACGTGCAGCAAAAATAGATAGCCCTCTTGTCTATGAAGTACTTATTCTGTTCTAGGTTGACAGTGGAAATACCTTCATTGGGTTTTGGTTTCAAAACTGGTACAGATTATATACCAATACATTTTTTTTTTAGATTGCAGCTGATTATAACTTCAGTTCTGCAAGCATTTTGTGACTGTTATAACGATTTTATTGCAGGTTTCCACTTCATGACAACACCATAACAAACATGAAGTGTCTATTTGTCAAATACGTGAAGGATTGGCCCATTCTGTGAATAAATACAAATAGGAATAATATACAAGTAAATAAGAATGGGAATGCTATCATTTTAGAGAGTCGCATACATTTCCTCAGACAGGATAATCTACTGAGAAGCAGTAGATTATTGTGCTACACTCAAGGTGTGGGTAAGGCTGCAGCCTCTGTACAATGATTACACTTTGTAAAACATAAAATAAGGTAATATGAATTGCAAATAGCTTTGGCTTGATATGCAGGATATTGTAGTAAGTGTCCTCCCAAACTTGAGCAATCAATGGAAGAGCCCCTTACAACTGCAGTCTTTGATTTCAAGATAATTCTGGATCAGTTTTGCCACTAAAATTACTCATTTCTCCTGAGGCAGCAGTAAGCGAGCAGAGCTAAGGCCTTGCTCAGTCATTTTCACTACTCCTTGAAGGGAACGATCAACACTTTGGGCAGGTGGATACATGGTCCTAAACACCTCATATGTGCAGATTGGTTGAAAATACACAACACCTGAAATACTGAGGACTGTGTTTTACAAACTTTATAACATTTCTTTCAAGTACATTCAAAGTATATGCAATGTTTCCTGTGGCGTACATGAGGGTCATCTGTTTCATGGTTCATAAGAAACTAGATGGGGTAGGTAAGATTACCGCTGTCAATTTAAAACTAATTTTAATCCTCTTTCAATGCTGTTTCCTCTGTCTTTACCACAAATGTGAAAATCCCATTTTTCTTTTAATGTAAAATTGTTCCTTAACTTCTTTTGAAGACAAAGAAATAGTCCTTTTCAGGAACAATTTTGTTGAATAAACTGGATTATGTTAACTAACCAGGCTAGCCATTAACTGACTTCGGTGTGCTTTACATCAGGTCCAATGAGAGGTACTTCATGGCACTTTTGTGAAGTCAAAGAGAACGAGAATACCTGGAATACCTCCGCGGTACCAACCACAGCACGCACACCTCACGCACACGACGTGTCTCAAAAGCCCCCTGAACCATACGCTCCTGTTGACCTCCACTTCTCTGCTGACAAGCTACAGTTCAAATACTGTCTTTATTTGATGTTCTCTGAAGAAACGCTGTCACGCTGTGGCGACTGCTGTTCAGAGGGATGCTTCACTTTGTCTCAGTGCCTCTTTTCTCCTGACGAGATCCCATTTCTTCTGTGTCTTTGGACACTGACATCTAGCTGAGAGTGGCTGGCCGTGCACTAGAAGTACACCCAGCCTCTCGGTGCTGCCCACCCATGGGCAGGTTTGTGTGGGTATGAGGAGGGGAGGAAAAGGTGTTTTGCGTGCTGCTTACCATAACAGGTTGCGTTGGCATGACAGAATGCACCAGAAGCTCCTCAGCGGAACAAGCTCCCATTGCCACTGCAGACATAATATGAGACAGTTACCGAGACAAGAGGCTGGGAAGAGGCAACATTTTTGTCATGCAGCTTTTGATTAGTCAGTGTAGTTAGGTCTGTGAACGTTAGCGGGGAAATAGCAAACTGCACTTCCTAGGGTAATGAAACAACTTAGAACAGCCCTACGGTTGAAATACAGCGACCAGAGAGGTCACTGAAGCTGACCAGGATATTTTTTTCAGAAGTCCAGACAGTCTTCCCTTGTCTCTTTCCCTGGCACCACAAGGCCTCACACCTTTAGAAATGCTTAAAATGAAAACAAACTCTCTTCTACACACACTTTCTAATAGCATTAAAATAAATCATCATATATAAAGCCAAACAATGTCACAAATCTGTTTCCAGCCACGAGCTGGTTTCAGTAGTGCTTACCAGCAGCCAATATTGAGTTACAGTATTTTCTTTCTATTTAAAGAACTAAATGGGGAGCTTTTTCCAAATCCCAAGTCAACTTTTTAAAATAGAAAGTAACATACAAGAGCTTGCAAATCTGCTTGTAATCAGGACTCCTGAAAGTTACATCTGGTTGACAGATTTAGAGCACCACAAGTGTATAAAAAGGAAGGGTAGAAGAATAGCAACAGCAGCAGCAAGAGTGGGAGGAGATAAACAGAGCGGCAGCAGTAGAAATTAAAGGAAGCATCTAGAAAACAGAAATGATGGATAACAATGAATAAAAAATATTTTATGCTAACAACCAATACCATGGGATATTGAAAGAAGAGGTAACACACTGAGAAATACTGTCTGCCTGCCTAAAATGATTAAAAAATGTGTAGAAAAGATTTCTTGATAAATTTTGGTTTAAAAAAATAATCAGAAGTACTGCTAAGTGCTTCTGAGGATCCTGTGAAGATATTATATTGAAGACTTCAATGCATCACAAGTGGGTAGAAAAGAACTGGTACTTATAGTCACCCAGTGAAACAAGACCTTTTAACAAAATATGTTTCTTCATGAGACTGAATACATATAGATGCCTCACACTTAGCTCTTTAATAAATACAAGACTATGGAGTCATTAGTTTACTGTGTTTTACTTCTAACACAACAGAAGTCTTGCAAAGCCTCGGAGAGTTTTGTGAAGCCAAGCTTTGTCGATCCTCATCCTTTTCAGTTCAGAAATTCTCAAGTTCCAACCTTGAGCAATTAGTGTTGTTAACTTTGTTGAAAGCAACATTTTCAGCCTATGACAATAGTACAATATTATATCTTTAGCTTAAAGCTGCTCATAGCTGTACTTTACCAGCCTTGTCATAACAGCAGTGGTCCAAATTTGGTGAATACTTTATTAAAAATTAAAAATAGGAAAAGACGAAGTGTATGATTTAGAGAGAGAGTGGTGTTTCAATAATATGCACAGGTACAGATATATGCATACAGACACAGAGAAGTTGCTAACATTTGACTAAATCTCCATCTCTCTCTGGCTTTTATTTTTTTTAATGACAGGAAAACTACTATAGAAGTATCAATCACTTTAGAGGTGTTTCTGATTATCAAATGGTGCTCTTCACACAAACAGCCTACATATTCTGTGTCAGGCATATGTTGCTTGTCACCAGATGAATGTCGCTCTGGAAGAGTCAGAAGAGGCTGAACCATCTGAACATCCTCTTTATGCAGGAGCTGTTTTGAGAGACTACATTTCACTGCCGCTCTCTGTTGTGATAGGTTTCCTTGTTTCTGGCAATTTAAGCTTTGGTCTTGGAGAACTTGATATTTTCCAGAGGAACTAATAGAACAGGGAAGTTTCCAACTTAACTGTCGAACATTGTAGTGAAGGAAAGTTCGTTTTGTTGCTTCCTTCCATAGGGGAAAAAATGGGGGAAGAAAGACAAGCAAAAAAACTCCCCAAGGCAGAAAAGGAGGTAAGGGGAAAGGTTCTTTCAGTTTCCCTTTCTCACAAGACACATGATAGAGCATAAACAAGCAAAAGGGAACAGATCATAAAGTTTGGCAGGGTAAATGTAAAAACAACATGACAGTCCAAACAAAAATTTGAAGAATAACTTTCAAAAAGTACAATTTTTTCAAATACATCAGAGTTGAGAAATGTGCCAAGGAATGTGCCTTCTCACCAGAGAAGGTAGGTGACCACGTTGTGAAAAGAGAATTGAGGGAAGAAAATGCACCAGTTAAATGAATAAATAAATAAATAAATAAATAAAAATAAAATAAAATTCATTTTATTAGTGTTTGACTTGAAAAAAACTGGAGTAATTCCTAAGCCACAATTCTTCTAAATAAGGGGTCATCAGAAAGTCCACATCAAAATGAAATGTTTCTAAAACAGTTTATCAGACAAAAAAATAAAAGGAACAGTGCCAAGTCACCAGGATGAGATAGTACCTACCCAAGAATCCTAAGCTAATAGAAGAATGAACGATCTGAATTGTGATGCACAATCTTAGTTTCAAATAATTAATTAACTAAGTAATGGTGAAAACAGATTTTTTTTAAAAGACTTCTTATGAATATTGAAGGAACTACATACCAGGAAATCCAACACCTGTATTGTGTAATTCAGGAGGAACTATTGTAAAGAATAGAATGAATGGACATATTAATAAATAACATATAATCGGAAGGAGCTACAACTTCTTCTATAAATACAAATAATGCCTCACAAGTCAATACAAGTTTTTTAAGTGAAACACAAGAGAATGAATAAGATTCACCCTGATGGCACAGATTATTTGGATTTCCAGAAGGCATTTGACAAGATCCCTTACCACGGGTTCTTAAAGAAACTGAGAAGCCAGAATATTAAAAAGAAGATTGTTGCACATATAAATAATTGGTTAAAAGATTGGAAACAGAGATTAGGATTCCGTTCTCCATGTAGAAAGAGGATCCCTGTGGAGGTCTACAGTGATGGTTTTGGGTCTCGTACTGCTCCAGTTATTTCTAAATAACTGGCAGGAAGAGAGGGTGAATATAAAGTGTCAACATTTCCTTATGATATTAAGCTATTTTAGGCAGCACAAAAAAGGGCTAACTGTGAAGAAGTGCAGAAAGTGCTACCGGAATTCAGATACTGCAGACACTTTTTAGTCTTAACCTGGAACTGTATCATATCTTCAGGGACTGGGCAATAAAATGGTAGATGAAATTTATTGAAGGTAAATATATAGGTAAAGATGCATATGGAAAAGTGATAACCCTTATTTCAGATATATTCTCACAGACTCTAAGCCAGCCTTTACCATTTAGGAGTGAGGTCTTCCAGTTACAGCAGTGAAGAGACTCTTTTGAATCTTTAATGCTGACCTCAAGTAAGTACTGGGGAAATTTCAGAAGAGTGGGAAAAATCTAGTGTGCCAATCTTTCAAAAGGGCAAAAAGGATGAATAAATAAAAGCAGTTATCCTGGTAATCTGGGAATTATGGGAGGATAGTAACACTCCATGATTTCATCCAAAACAGCTCATGTACAAATTAACTCAATATGATTTGTTCACAGAATTACTAATATAATTAATAAAGGTAAATGATGTGATATACTTAAACTTCCATAGACTTCACAGTGTTTTATGAAAACCTGATAAAAATTTGAATATAAAAACCATAACATACAATATGGCAATTAATACCTGATTGAGTAAGAGTGCAGAAATTACTACAGACAAGAAATAATCTTCATAGGATTTAGAATTTACCCTATTCTTGCACTGTGATGATAACCTGTGCACAATAGGTTAGAAAGACCAGGTCAGCTAATCAGTGTTCTTCAAACAAGAATATAACACACGATAAATGCATTTGTACCATAGATCAGACAACTAAATTTGTGGTGTCTTTTTACTGACTAAAAGGACACCTCAAAAAGAACTTGCTGTAGATGAAAAAGGAAAGGAAGTTGTGGCTTAAAGGTGTCTTCACAGTATCACAGAACTTCCACCTGATGCTTCCTAAAGCCTAGTGTAAAAATACAGGCAATCTAAGCAACTTCTTGCAAAGCCAATACCTCCAAATGAAACTACCTACAACAGAAAACTTGCATTGAAATTGTAATTTCTATAACTTGGAATTGCCTACAACCACAAAGCTCTAACTCATACTCAGGTCAGGATAATCTCACAAAAAAAAGAAAAAAAAAAAAAAGAACCCATCAATTCATTAAAGACTAAGCTGGAAATCATGAACTCAATCACTCAGGCTAATGTCATATTGAAAATGTTATCTATTATTTCCTATCACATGAATGTTTATTATTGCATCTTTAATTGCATTCCTTTAACCTTTTCATTTTCATTTACATGCAACTCTATAGGTTTTTATTTTTAAAAGCAAGCAAAACATTTGGTATATTGACAAACAAGAGTTTTGTCTACAGCCAAGTTACATTAGATTCAATTTATGGATATCTTCCACAAGGTAAAAGAAGGGATGGGTGTGGAGATAAAGCTGCATTTTCTCTTTTCTTCAGAGTGCACACAAATGCACTTGCTCCAGTCTGTCACCCATTTCTTTCTGTCCTGTTTCCATCTTACTCCTGGTTTAACCATGATTGTCTGTGCATCCCACCTTCTGTTTAGTAATATTTTTAATCCAATCTTTTCCTAACTTGTCCTAATCCTGGTTTTAGTTTTGCTATTAACCAATCACCTTCCATCCAATCATAATCTGCTTCCTCTCATCCCAATCCTTTCCTCTCACTGGGTCTTCATCACATTTTCATACCTAACCTCATTACAAGTCTTTCCTCGTTACAACACCTTGACAGAGGCTCCGATTCACACTCCCGATTCCCTCTCACAAGACTCGTTGACCGAATTCTGCTCCTTATCTTTCCCCAGTTCTGTCTTTCGAACTCCTCCTTTCTCCATGTTGCTTGAGTGGTAGCTGGAGGTCATTTACAATGCAGAAACCACAGAACAACTTGACCTTAATTCTGGCCTTGGTTCCTACCGTCCCTTTGCCCTGCACAAAGCAGCAAGTAAAAGGGAAGAGTCTCTGACCAGTGATAGGATCCAGGATATTTACTCACCTTCTGTGAAAGAGGCCACATACGGTTCAACTAGAAGTAGACACTGTGAAAGGATAGCACATGCTTGGGGAGGAAGAGTCTTTTGAAATGTTAGCTTTTTAATATGAAGGAAGTTGGCTGAGCTTATATTTCTAATGTTTATTATTTGGCCAAATTTCAACAGATTTTGAAGGGGCCAGCAAAAAACACATCCCTGACCCATATTTCAAGTCTCTGTTGGAAAGGAGGGGGCTGCTGTTCAAAGAAACATGACAAAAATAATGTATTGCTGAACCACTTTGTTCAAAATTAAAATAAAATGCAAAAAAAAAAAAGCTTAGCCTGAGGCTGACACAAAACATGGAGAAATTTCCACCCAAAGGACTGAAGCTGTGCCAAGTTATAACCAACTGAATAATAGGGACTTATAGTGGGGACTGATAATGAAAATTATTGATAATATTAATTTTAATATTACTAATGATGTGATGCTACAATCCTGCCTATAATAACTGACAAGTAACAGTCTCTTATATAGGCTAAAAGTAAAGGCATATAATTTACCACAACTATATGGACAAGCAGCCACATAATTATGTATCTTTCTCTTACAGCAAAGTGGGTGAGATAAGAAACTAGGTGATGGAGGATTTTGCTTCTCCACAGAAATAGGATTTTCATTGGTTTCACCAGTTGTGCAAATTTGTTTTTGTACAGCCGTATTTTCTTTTCAATCCTAAGGAGCAGACATTTGTCCCCTAGGACAATTTTTCAAACATGTATGAAAATATCCCTAGTTGCTGTGTAGAGTGAACAAAATCCATATCCAATACCCATACGCAATTATGTTCCATTAGTCACCCTTCCCTCCACCCCCTCCTTCCTTTCTATTACTCTTTTACCAAAGACACCTGGCTTTTTATTAACTATTGCACAGATTGAGGATGTCATCCTCGAGCTACTGAGTACCAACTTTTCACTTGACATTTTGCCAGAAAAACTCTGCTTCCTTAAAGACTGAGTGCTGTAAGCTCTATTATCACCAGTATTGCTGATCAGTGTACTCTCCTAGTTTACCTAAATAAGTAGCAGTCCACTTAACCTTTAAGAACTCTAGCATCTCTAATAAAAGCCTCGTTATTTTTCCCCTCGTATCCCGACACCTTACTTGTCAAAGGTCAGTAAGGAAGTGTTTACCATTCAGCTTCAGAAACATCTCTCAGCAAATGATATGAATGAAGAATTACAGTCGGGTATTGTCTTGCATATAATACTTCCAAATTGCAGCCTGAGGTTGGGGGGGTCTCTGCCTTGGGTTAGATTCATGTCTGTTTTATAATGGTTTTCACTTGGCATAAACTTGGAAGGGAGGAGGGGACCAAGCTGTAATAACTCAAGATTGTATAAGCCTAAATTAGTGTAAGTAGGGATCTGATCTACATGCAATGTAAGTGACATCATATGCACATAGGGGTGTATCATTTGTACATTTTTCCTCATTCAATCCAGCCTAAGCTCTCTGTGAAAATGATTTTCTGATCTGCCATTGAAATAATAATGAAAAAAACCCCAAAACAGACAAAATATTATCCATTTCTCTTGTCAACTGTTCTCTGTTCTATTGTTGCCAATGAAAATTCCTTTTGATTGTCAAGGCATATGCCTAGATTTTTGGAGTCCTTTATTTAAAGCTTTCTCTTAAAGACAATTGTTTTGTCAAGCTTTCTTATCATCACTTGAATGTATTTACTAGTATGATACCTGCACTGCTTCCTGTTCACAGAAGGTGTAAAATGCCTTTCTTTGCCACTTCAGACCAGAACGTCTCCAGTTGTCTCTTGACATCTTTCTTAAATCTTTATACAGGAACACGTGTAGTCCTGCCTGTGTATTAAATGCATGTTGCAGTAAGCATGCATACTAGAACCAGATTTTGCATTAACCTATTCATGTAGAAACATCCTTGGTTCATCACAGATCACCAGATTGACTTTAAAATCATGCTGCCCTTTAGTATAACCTTTATGGCACACTCTACTGGTTGCATTATGCAGTAGCTTTATAAGACAGTAATATTATGCCTGATACTCTGATGTCCTATCACACCTCAGAGAAGACACCAATTAGCCACATCCTAGATGGTAATCAGCCTGCTCCCCATCATTTTACTGAGAGAGGGTCTAGCTGTGCTTTTGTGCAATGCATGAAACTCTGGTGTGCTTTTCACTTCTTTTGTTGGTTAGATGAACAGATGCTGCCCACGGCACCACACAATTTCCCTAAATCACCTTCAGTGCCAGAAATGCTGTGCTGAGTTGGACAACGTAGTGGGGTTGCCTTCATATTCTGTGCTAAGGAGTGAAATCTCCTTGGCCATAAAAGGTAATAACAAGTATTTCCAGTAGCAGAAGTTCTTTAACTGTTCAGGAATAGTGCATGGAAGGATCTGCAGACACCATATTACTTCAAGGCATGACTGTGGCTTTCGCATTTACCTTTGAACAGACAGGAAAGCAGCCTGTCATTTGGAGGAAGAAGTTGGGGTTTTCTGGTCGTCTTTTTTCTGGCTGTGAAAATAATTGGGGTCTGTCACTGCTTACACACCGCAGTGTATTTTTCCAACATGCAAGGTTAGTTACACAGGTTGCACGTTATTTTTCTAACTCACCTCTTTTGAGTAACAAAGAAAACGCTCCATATATTCCTCACTCTCTAGTATGAAAGAGATACAGAAGTACCACATACTCTCCCCACACATGTAGTACAGGCCCCCATTTTCCCTTGCATGACTAGGAATGTTATGCTAATCTCCTCAAAACATCTGTGATTTTTCTATCATTCCTAAATCACTTCATTGCCTGTTAGGTTCTTTAACTCCCATATTGCCTGATGAAAGGATACTTCATGATTCCTCACCATTCATAGTGTTTATCTCAAGTCATGGGCATTAATTTTGTTTCCTTAATTTTCAGGAATCAGTTATGACAACATAGGATTTTCTTCCTCTGTTTTTTATTGTAACTCTTCCATACGAACAACTTTAAAGTATGTTTCTATACTCTCATTCACAACATACCTTTTCAATGTACTTGTGAGCAAATGTAGATGTCTATTTAGATTTCGAGTGTACTAGCTCTGTACGGTAGTTATGCAAACGAACAAATGTGTCTGGGCAATGAAAGGATTTGTAAAGAATATCTACAATGCCTTTAGAAGACCAGGCCAAAAAGCAAGTCTGTGACCTGCACACTGCTGAGCAGAGCTCCATGAGACCCCAGTGCTGTGTGTGTTTTACCTGGGATTCAGGTTTCCTGCATCTGCACTATACAGGTGGAGTCTGAACTTACAAATCCCATTTATCATCAAGTGGGGTGATATCTTGTTAGCCCGACTTTAGCGACATTAAGTCTTTGTGACCAGATAGGCAATAGAGTTGGACATGGAAGTACATTGATTCAGATTTCCCCTTAGTCTGCTCTGAAACTCATTGCAGCCAGAGTGGACACAGAGACACATATTGTGGGCAGCTACTGGGTATATGTCCGTGTAGAAAAGCGGGCCTCAGTTTGATACACGCTTCTGAGGTGCGTTGGGTGGTTTCAGCCCAAATGGGTATAGACAACACAAAGTTAGCCAGCATTTCCTGATCACAGTTCAACTACATTTCCCAGTTCCTTCTTTTACCTTTCCTCTATGTTAAGTTCTTAAGCTATGGGTCTATGTCACAGCCTACCAATAGGTCCTTGTCTTCAAAGACCAAATCACCTAATAAGTGTACCACCTCTACCATGGTCTGCCACAGTTAGAACTTATTTAAAGAGAGAAAAATATTGCCACCCTTAGACTTGAGGAAGAGAAAGATTTCAAATATCCCTTCTTTAGGAATTTATAAGTCACCCTGTATTCCTCTTCTACCCCCACCCAAGGAATATTGATTTTTTTTTTCCCAATGCCATGGATAAGGTTGCCCTGGAATAGTACTGAATTCAACTTTCTCCCCAGAGAATCTATAGAGTCATGTTTATAACATTCCTCTGGGAATCAGAGGATTGTGTTTCCAACACGTTCAGTATGAGCTATTGTATTATGGACAATATATGGAAGACAGGGAAAAAAATCTTCCATTAGTCTTGTTCAGAGGAAGTGTGTCAGCCACTACTGCACTTCTGGGGGGCCTAACAAGTCAGGGCCTGAGTAAGAAGGACTCTGTCAAAACTATGGTGTTCTTAAGTGTTAAAAAAAAGCAAGATTTTTATCACTCAAGGCACTCCATTCTAGAAAAATGGCAAATATCCGGAGCTCAGGCATTTCTCTTTTATGGGAACTAATCTGATCCTTTGTTGTTCTTTCCATTCAAAACTTGTTCCCTTTTTACACTATTTTTGTTAATCTGACTTTTTTTCCTGGTCTCTTCATTTCCTTTCAATGGTGGGAAATTATCCACCTATTTCTAAGGTTAGTTTTTTCTCTTTAGTGGCTCCTGGCTGTGTACTCTTTTTTATGGGTTAGAAATAAATCATGCTAAGGAAAAGACTGTACTGGTGACAGCATCAGCCTCCTTGCTCTTCCATCTCTGCGGGTCCCTCTTCATAACTACATCAACTGTGCATTTGGGTGAAGCAATTTTGTGGTGCGCTCCCATGCTCTTGGCAATTAAGACACGTCAAACTACTGTCTACTTGTTTTACTGCTGCAATGCGATCACACTCAGGGTTCAACAATGGTAATCAGCTCTAAAAAGCAACACTAAACTAAAGCTGTTTCACCTTTCATCAGTGAATAGCATTTAGGTGACAGAAGATTCAGGCCTCACATCTATCCCCGCAACCATTCACTGAACCACTTCCACACTAAAGAAACCTGCCAAAGTAATCAGGAGGTTTCTCACCAGTTGCTTTACCAAACTGAGATACAAGGTTGAAAAGCAGAAAGCATACTGCCTCAAGCAGAAAGTATGCTGAAGAAGAATACTGAACAAGCCACCTACACTCAGGTAAAGTTAAAAACTCCTCAGAGCTATCAAGTTTTTAAAACAAATTCAAGGCAAAATTCAAGGCAGTTCCTTATAGTTTTAAAGCTCTTGGATATCTGTAATATTCTTACTTTGTTTTGTTCCACGGGAAGAAGACGAAGACCTGTAGAACATAATGCCGTAAAAGATCACCAAATCACCAAATCTGATAATCATGTGGTCTTCGCCCTTTTTTTACATCACAAACCTTATATATCACTCAGTTTCATACAAACCCTAAGGTTTTAATTAGACCAGAGTTTCAAAATAAATTCTGTGTTACACAGAAGAAGAGATCAAGGCATTAGTAATGCCAAAGGATCCTTTGATGTTAGAAAACTGACGAAGTGAGAGCTGCCCTGATGATTCCCAAAAGCTGAACCACATCCTATGTTGCAGAGGAAGTTGAAAACACCTTTCCGCCCAGCACGCACACACCCCCCCCACACACCCCAGCATCTAGATTCTTGTCAATCTAAATCAGGTTTGACCCTCATCAGACAATCAGCCCTATCCTCAACCTTCAAGCAAACCACAGCCACCAGGAACCAAAGCAAGCAGTTTGTCTTTGCTAACCCGAAGTACAGTTCTGGGTGACCTATTGTCCTATGTCTAGTTGTGGTCAATCTCTGATATGAGGAAGGCCAGGAAAAATAAAGAGGGTGCCCACCTTGCTAATTACAGCTGGACATATCTCTGAGAGTTCCCATCCTATTTTGCACATACAACAGACAGTTTATCTGAAGCATCAACATTTCTAGATTCTGGTAAAGACGAAGACTGTGGATAAGTTTGCACTATAGGGCAGAGAGCTCTAAGCTAGCTCAGGATAAGGCTAAGACTGGAAGCAGCGTAGCCACGTCAGCATAACTACACTAGCCAAAGCATAATGCAATGCAGCAATGATGTGTCTGTGTTGCTTCCAGGACCCAGAGTATAATTTCTGTTCAGCGTTGTACAGATGTGTAGATCTACCACCTCATCTGGAGCTAGCCTGAAAATCTCAAACAGAATTCTGCACTGTAAGGCAGCGCACCCCTCATACATGCTTCCTATTGTTTCAAGTCACGCAAGAAAGAACTTTTAGACATTAAACACATTCAGTATCTGGCAACATAGCATCTCCTTTGCATTATTAAAAACCGCTGTATCCCTTCTTGACAACAGCTACTTGCTGAATATTTTCCCTAACACTGATCATGCAGGATTGAACTCCTGTCCATTTCTAGGAAATCTCAATGACCAGTTTACATTCAGTATCACTGTGTATTCAACACCAGGAGCACAGGAGCAATCCTTCAAATAAGCAATGTCTCTTCTTTAAGAACAGTCTCAGGAAAATAGGCAGGTCCTGTTTGTTTCCATTATTGTCCTTCTTGTTCTTTTTTAGTGGAATTTAAGCATAAGCACTAATATCCTTTGCTTCCTCTCACAGTTACTCCTTTTTCACCTATATCTTTTTATACATAATTTAAGAACTGACCTGACTAGTACCCACCTGCTCTCCTCAGAAAATTTGTTCATCTGTCCTACCCATTGGTCATTTAAAACAAATTAAAACACAGAGAGCAAAGCCACATTAACTTCCTTCCTTCCTTGGTCCCTTGAGAAAAAGCCTTTCCAGCATTGACTGTGAGTCTTATTTGACTGACTTTTGCACTTTTGATTGGTCCTTGGGTACAGCAGTGAGAAGATATTTCCTGTGTTGTAGAGTAATAAGAGCAACAGATTTTACCCTGAGCCATGAGCTGAACAAGGGAGGAAATTGGAGTGCCTTGCAGTAATTAATCATTGTACGATGAGACCTGTCAAAACCCTTTCTAAAGCTGATATTGCTGTCAATAACCAGCTAGTACATCACCATCTGTGATTGTTTAAAATATCAGCCTATACTGCGATCAACATATTTTACACTTACACTTCTTTTTTATTTACCAAATATAATTCTCCTAAGTACTATATGTGCTACAGTGTTTGCCAGATGACAGTACTGCTGGTGTCAATATCTAAACTAAATGCTTTTGCCCATAGTAAGTATCCAACAAATCCCTTGAGCTGTAAAATAAAGTACCAGCTAAATTACATTTGTATCTAGTCTAAATTCCAGCGGTAAGAAAAATTTATCACCAAACATTTGTACTCTGGATGTTGGCCTATGGTTGAATGAGAAAAGAGAGAAGTATCTCAGAGCAGTTTCATGTCATACTGAAAGTTAAATAATAGCTGCCAGATTCTCAGCTGATATGAAAGAAAGTAATTCAACTGTAACTATAGAAAATTATGTTGCTTTACATCAGTTGAGAATCTGGTCCACATGCTCAAGCAAATCTGAACCTAAATTTTATATATTCTAAATTTTATGTTTTATCTCAATAATTGAAAACAGCAGCAGCACCGACTTCCTTTAAAAACTACTAACTTGCTCTTTCCTTTATCAAATGTCTGTGTGCTTTGTGGAATAGGACAAGAAGTTATGAGGTAAGGTTCAATTTACCTCTAATATTATCTTACTTAACAATAAAAAAAATTGAAGTTGCTTTTCCTCTAATTCAGTGGCTGCATGCAGCCTGTGAGACACTCTTTTGTTGCCTGCAGCCACACTAAATTAAAACGTTCAAATAGAGGTTAACAAGGAAAGTAAAGGAGGATGCTGCCCACAGTCAATTATTTGCGTGGTACTGGTTTTCAGGGGTTTCTGTTGTTTCACATGCTGATAATTAAGTATTCTGTTTCTTCCAGATCCCACTGTAAGGGAACTAACTCTCCCTGAAGACTGCTTGAGGAACTTACTTGGCTAACTCAGGGTCATACTCCAAGACCCAGGCTACACGCTTAATGTATAGGCGCTGTGCAATCTTTTGTGTTTTGTCTGTAGAGGCCTACAGAGCTCAAGCTCTCCCCATTTACCTCCAAGATTTTGAAAGTAGTTACCGTCTTTAGTGTTAAGAGCATGGGATACACAGGTAGCTCCCGAGCAGCTAAGTTCTGCTCCTTGCTGTCACAGGAAACTACAAAATGTGACTTATGGGACACTCGAAGGGGAGAAGGATCACAAAGGTCCTAGGACTTCTGGGGGGCAAAACAGGGAAGGCTGTGAGTGATAAAATACTCACTTGAAGAGCCTGTCATAGAGGGTGGGAATGGGAGAGGTTGCCGGCAGGTTCTGGCTGTAGAAATGTATGCAGGCTGTAACAGCATCTCCCAGGTTGGCTTCTGGTAGTCAGTGAGCATAGCTTTGCTGCTTCCCATGTCTCTCCTCATGCCATTCCTCGTAAATGGTTGGAGAATAAAAACCAACCCCATTGATCCTTGCGGGCCGGATGGGATGAGAGCAACCAAATGTATAACCTTGTCACATAGCATTGTTCCTTGGTGTTGTACTCTTTAACTGACCACAATAAAACCCGTGATCTCCTTGCACTCATATAATCAAGATAAACAGATTATTCTGCTGCAGTAACCTACCTTGTTCATTACCTGTCTCTCCAAACTTTTCCACCATCAGAAACGGCAAAATACAATTTTGTATTGCAATTCTCAATACTTTTGTTTCTGGTCACTGGTACAAAGTATTAAATAGATTAGGACAAATGAAGAAAATCCCTGCAAGACTCAGCTCGAACCTCACACGGTCAGTGGTAACTCTGTGTTTACATGTCAGGACCTGTAAGATAACCTCTTTCACTGTGTGCCATGCTAATTCTGAATCACTGCTTTTTCAACTAAAATGATGTATATAACTATATAAATGTCATATATGTCTTACAGAAACCTAGGTACCTTGTATCAACGCAATTCCATTTTGTAACCAAAGTAGTAATCTCACATAAAAGAAAGTTATTTTGACAGGATCTACTTTCCATATGCTTATGTTGATTGGCACCCATTCCATTTTCCTCCTTTAATTCTTTGGTAACAGAGTCCCATATCAGTCACTCTATTATTTTGCCTGGGATCGATGTCATGCTGACAGCCCTATAATTATGTGGGTTGGCTCATTTAGTCTTTTTAAGCACTGGCATGGTATTATCTTTCTTCCAGTCCTCTGGAATGTCCTTAGTGTTCTTAGGATTATTGCAAATCAACATCCTGGTACACAGCAGTTGAATACATGCTGGTTTACCATTTACCAGTAATTTACTTCTGT
The DNA here is from genome assembly GCF_900496995.4 of Aquila chrysaetos chrysaetos. Taxonomy (NCBI): domain Eukaryota; kingdom Metazoa; phylum Chordata; class Aves; order Accipitriformes; family Accipitridae; genus Aquila; species Aquila chrysaetos. The sequence continues at coordinate 69,797,862 of NC_044007.1, forward strand.
AATCCATTATACAGAAATTTCTAGCTGATGAGAATCTTGGATAACTTTATGAGACCGCATTTTTTTGCCTAAATTGTAGTTTCTGAATAAGAACTTTAACAGTGATGCCATTGAAGTGAGAACAAAACTTAAAAACTTTTTACCTGTATATTTTTATTCAAAAAAAATCCACATGATTCTACCTTAAAGCATGCAGGACATGTTTTTACATATACATGCTTGTATATGTATGTGTGTTTATATACACATAAAATCACATATCAAGTTAAAATGAATAACTGAATTACATGAAAAATTATTTGTGGTCAGGATAATATTGGCCACGTCTATGTTAACAAGTGATTTAGTGCAATAGGAGGAGTCAGCAGATCAAAGCAGTTGCTGCTGCAGCTCCTACATCTAAATGATATTTCAGTCAGGGTCTTTGTGCTCAGTTTAGTTTGGTCCCCTGCGCTGAGAGTCCTCACCACGTAAGCGGTTCTTAGCTATCTGAAGGACAAGTCATAGGTATGGATGTTTATGCCTTTCCTGGGGGTTGGAGTTGTATATGGTGTGCAGCAAGAGCAGAACTTTTTTCCTCTGAAAAAAATCCAGTTGCATGCAGTGAAACTGCTCTACAATCCAAATCAATCTGCAGCAAATGCTTTGACCAGGGAATTTGCTTCCAAGCTGCGTGTAGTTCTCAACCAAAATGCAAATGTACACTCAATCATTGACAATTTTTTGTCGTACTGAAACCACTTCTTACAAAATGTTTCAGTTTGTTTCTTGTATTTTAATTGACATTTTAGAATCTTTTTTTCACTAATGAAGTATATGATATTGTATCAAAAGTGACAATTAGTTCTACCGTGTATCTTTCTCTATTACTAATTTATTGAAGGAAAGCAAAAGAGAAATTTAATTTCTCACAGTTTAGCAAACATCATTAGCTATTTGTTACATCTACTTAACCTAAAACCAGGTTGAATCTAAAACAGATGCCACAAATGAGCTACGGAGAAGAGGGTGCTGAGGGAGATTTAATTCTACCCACGTCAAGCATTTAGATCAATGTATGGTTGTGCGGGCTGTTATTCTAACTACACTCTATATTGCACAGATTAATTATCACTTCAGTAGTTGAAAAAGGCAGTTGATTCCTTCATTTGCTCAGTCCTAAAAATAAAACCTGCAATGTTACACATGTATTGGGGAGAAAGGGAATGCCATGAGGAACTTATAGCTGATAAAATGTATGATCATCTTTTTCTGAATATCACAGAGCAGTATGAACAACTTCCTTCATGTGGCACTATTTCCTTGCTGTGTATCAAATCTGACAGAATGGCTTGATACAGGTTCCACGCACATTGCAGAGATATGACTAGCCTGTCTAGGGGCTGCTGCTCTACCTCTGCGACCATAACGTAATACAACATTTATATCTGCTATGTACTGCAAAGCTTACTCAGTTTGTAGCAACCTGTAGCTTCTAAGGGTTTGAGAATGGCCTCCTATTACTTCAGCCACTGCAATGTATAACACTTTTCAGTTATTGCCTGACTATCGTCTAAAAAATTTTTTGTTAAGATTTTTGCTAACATTGGTTTAAATCCCATTGGTTCTGGAACTTGGTTGTGCTAAGAAACCTGCTTTCAATTTCTGGTCTGCATTAATTCATGGCCAGTTCATAGCCTTTGGTTATTTTACAAGCATTGTTCTTTGGCATTAGCTGTTTTCCCCACTCTCTAATACTTTTCAGCAACATATTAGAAGATATTAGTAATTATAACCTTACTTAGCCTTCTCTTTGCTACAGTGAATGAAGAAAGCCTTTCAAGTACTCAGTTGACCAACAAGCATTTGAGAAACAGGTAAAAATACTTTTTCATAGATTCTTAAGAGGCTCTTATTCTTTGTCCCAAAGCTCGATAACTTCAAAGAAAAAAAAAAGTTTTAAATAGGGAATTATTATAATAATTTTTAAATTATTTGAATATGCTTTAGACATATTTAACATATAATATCTTTCCTCTGAAGACCTCCAAGGAATTAAAAATTCACTAATTAAGTACTGTAACATCCTTGAGAGGCATATACCATAATTATCTCCATTTTACAGATGGAGTAAGTGAAGCACACGGAAGCTAAGTGATTTGTCCAAACTAACACATTCCACTGGAGTGTAGCCAGGAGAGATACCCATGCTTTCTAATTTCCAGTGAAACAATAGATTATGCTACACACACCAGCCCCCAAAGGCAGGATGTTACTGTTTCTTCAGCAGAAATTGTTGGCTTCCTTTTTGAAAATAAGATGCAAAACTTTGCCTTAGTTCAGATTGTCTAGTAGCTGCCAAGCAGTCTAAAAATTGTATTAGCATACAAATAATTATAAAGGGTTGTACTCAATGAAAGACTGAGCTGGAAATGATACCCAAACACTCTTGCTCAATGACAGCCTTCAGTCTTGTACCTTCTTTCCTAACCGCATATCTGATCATCCAAAATTCAGGCATCTTCCTTCATATGACAAAATCGTGTCTGATTAGGTAATAGAAGACTTCATATGCATCAGGTCACATCACTGGAGGATGCCAGCATGTCCCTTTGACTAATCAAACATTCATCCATTACAATGATAGGGAATATCTTCATTTTGGACAGCATTCCAGCATAGGTCCAATCATATGAGAGGGCAGAGGCTATAATCCCTGATTATCACCATGAAAAGCTGTCTGGTTTTCTCTAGCCAAGATTTTTGTTGCCTACTAGTAGCACTTTATAAGGTTCTGGAAACCTTCTGAGAAATGTCTATATTCTCTTTGATATAGCATACTTTATCTGACATTAAATTGAATTTTGAGAGGCTGCACAGAAATTTAGGAATCTCGCTGTTCCCCTTCCTCTCTTTCCTACATCTCCTAATTACTACTGGGTTATTCTCCTCTCTTGCATGTTCTCTTTCTGACCCCTGACTTCTTTGTTACTTTAGGATACAGACTCAAAAGGAGACTAACAGCTCTGTCTCCATCTTTCTTAATTAACATGCACCCTAGAAGGAGCCAAAAGACACTTTCCAGAGAAGCATGATATAAAACAGTTGGTTTGGCCCACTTAGGCAGAGTAGGACATTGATTCTGGTCTTCCTTGACAAATTTCTAACTACTAGACTACACCATAAAAGATGGGAAGTGCAACTCCTCTGACCTCTTCCACTCTCTGAGTGAGGAAGAATTGAGTGGGCCATGTTCATTTCTTCCGAAACGGAGTGGGCTGTGGGCCTGAGAGTCCTAGTGGGTTTGCTCAAGTTGTGATTTAACTTCCTAAGTAGCTCTGAATAGTTCCCTTCTCAACATTTTGGCTGCTTTGGATACAGTCTCAGGTGCTACCTCCCCTACTGCATGTTGATTCAGATTGAGTAATGGCTTCAATGTGTTAAAATTTGCCAAAAAGATGAAAATAGTAGAAATGTAAAGCTCTTACAACTTCCCTGTCTTCCAGAAGTTGGTAACTATAAAACACCTGAACTGATTATATTACTAATTCATGTTTCATGCAACTCCTGCTCAGACTGAAAGGAATTGCACATGCTTATTTAGAGGAGGAAGAATATCATAAATCTGAGGGGAAAAAAGTGTTTATCATTACAAAATTTAACATTATGAAAGCACACGAAGCTTCTTTTGCTGTTTGCATGACAGATACAGAGATTAAAAGTCACTCTCAGAATTTCAACCTTACAGAAACTCTGCTGTCTTAGAGAGAGTACAATATCCTCTTACCATGACCTATTATCTGAAAAAATGTGGAGAAACATGGTATTGAATATATACGTGTTTTGAATATTAGATAATCACAACTTATTATAAAATTAATATATAGATTTATTTTCAGCATTAGGAGTTACATTTTTAAATCATTTTTACAGTGTAAGCATCTGTTCTACGTATAGAATTATTCTGACACCTGTCATTATCCAAATGCATTAAAGAGTTTGAACTAAATAAATATGGTAAGAAACATGATCCAAAATTATCATTAATTTTAAGACTGTCGCTGGAGCTTTTTCCCATTATTAAATATTACGCATCAATTATCATGGGATAGACAGTGAATAAACATTATAGCATAAAAAAAATCATTGTAAGCCTTGTATTTAAAATGAATATACACATACAGGCAGTAAAATTTGCCAGTGACGCATGAAAAAAACTTATATGTTAAACTCTTTACATCTACTTTTATGTTACTATATATTCATTAATTAAAGAGCAAGAGCAAAAAATGTATAAAGTTGATGAAAGGTTTACAGACCTAGTGACCTATCCCAACCCCAAGGATTAGTACAGAAACTGTGTGTGACTGCAAATTATTACACCAGCCTTATTAGGATAATGATTTCCCACCTTCCATGGTGCTGCATTGTTATCCATAAGCTCCCAAAGGTCCTTAAGCTTGTTAATAACCATTATAGATGTGCAATGAAGTGAATCAAGACTAAAATGAACTCACCTGAGCCTAAGTAGATTAACCCTGTTCAAGTCTGATGATGTCCGTATAAATTCATCTGGATCTCCTTCCATCAACAAATAGAAAAATGCAATAAAGCGATAAGACAAGCGTATATTTTATCTGTTCTTTTAAAAATAGCTGCAGGAAATTATGCAGGACACAAATTCAGGAATCACTATTTAAACTGCAAAAGAGGGTCACCTTTTCCTAGTGGGGACATATCTGGGCTCCTGGGATTATATTTCATACAAGTTCAGCACTTAGCATTCTTGAGTCCTGCTCACAGGCTGAAGGCACTGTGGCTTGAAAGCTGACTGCAAAAATGTGAATTAAACAAAGCTGGACATCTTCTGCATTACATTATTAGCTAGTCCCTGAGAAAGTCATTGAAAAGATGATGTGTGCAAAAATGAAGAAACATTCACATTCAAAAAAAGATGAAGGTAGCAATTCTGAAATTTTTAGACTAATTTTGTATTTTTGAAGAAAGAAAACAAACCTTAAATTTGTTTCATTTTAGAGGGAAATCAAAACATGATTATAAAATAGCCTGCTAGGATTCATAGACAATCCTCAAATCAAAAAGACAAAACATACTTAAACAACACCAGTGGGTTTTCACATGCAGCCTAGTATCTTATTTTTACACCTGTTTAAGTCACAGTATTTCTGTATGTAATGAATATATAACTATGCCATGTTTTAGTTTGCAGAAATCCTCATCTAATATACTAAATGTCAGATTTATAATTATTTTATTATATGTTGTTACAGAATGGGAAAGAGGTGGAGTTTAATGGGAAATTTAAAAGTGGAAGTGGTGTTTCAGTGTTTGAAATGGATAATGAAGAAAGAGTGAACTTATGATGGTGCTTAGACGAACACTGGAAAGATAGAATTAAATTACAGAGTCCTGACCATGATGACATCTGAATTTGATGTGGAAAGACATGACAGGTGGACTTTGCAAAGTGTAATGTGAGTACCAGAAGAGAGAGATAAGTATGGAAGTAATATTTCAGACAGGAATGATCGTTTAGACCCGAAAAAAACAGATCAGCAATTAGCAGGAAACCACTCTCCATGACAGCTCAGGCAGCAGCAGCAGTGTTATTGTTCAAAAATAAATAAGATTCCTTACCTGGACATTATCTGTATGTTGTGTGTGAAGATGAGATATATCATACAAGGACAGGGAAGAGAAATCTGGACTTAGAAGGAAGGCATGGTAGATTCATCTGTTGTGATGGAGAAAGAAGACCAGGGTGATCTGGAAGAAAAGAGAAGACATTAATTTGCTATACTGTTGTCAAAACCAGAACATTCAGTGAAAGAAGAAGGAGGGGAATAAGAAGAACCATTTCAGTTATGGGACTGAATACACAGCAAGTGATTAATACAGAAGTGGGTTGTTAGAGACCAGATGTAAGAAATGAGAAGGAAAACCCTTCAAAAAGAGGACTACAAAGGGACCTCTGAAGAAATGTGTTATATGAAGCCTCTCATACTGGATGATTGGTATCATATCTGTGTGGAGGGAGAGATAGGCAGACAACCGATTTCTTTAATAGGAAAAATCTAGCGTCAAGAAATATTGTTCATGATGGACTAAACAGAGGCAACCTGAAGCAAATGTCCCTGCCATCCAAACTGCCTGCCTTCTTAGAGATTTATGTTATGCTCTGTCTCTTGTGCTCTTCCCCATTTATACAGGCTATGGAAGAAAGACAGGTCTGGAGTGATATTTTACCAAGAACACAAACACTGCTTTCCATTAAGAGTTGAAGCCAGTACAACAGCAGCAGGAAAAGAGCTAGGTGCTAAGGCATCTCTTGATACAAGCGATTCAACAGGCTCTGCTTTACAAGCTGCTCGTTTTCACTCCTTGTAGTTCAGTTGTTGATTCTGGGTCATCTCTCCATTTGCCCTCCTGCTGCACCTGTGCCTTTTTATTCTCATCCAATATTCTTATTAAGTTGATGGATGAACAACTTTTTGCTTTGGTTTCTATGCAACGTCCTTATCCTTGCCACCACCGCCTGTTTTGTCTATGGAGATGATAAGCTATGTAGGGTATTTTAACCAACCTTACAGAAACACATAAAAGTTTGGAGAATAAACGAAAGCAGAAAATTCTGCTTTTGACTGAAATTATCTAATTTGTGCTTTCCTTAATTCTGGTACCTTTTCAAGAACAGCTTAAAAATAGAAGATGGCAATGCCAACTTTTCAGATGATTTTCAGACATTTATGGGAAAGCGATTAAAAATAAGATCATGGAGCATAAGATATGGAGCTGAGAATCAAAATCATGCAAAACCAAGCTATTTCCAGGGGAGAAAAAAAGACCTTTTCTGTTAATTTTATAGACAGGAAAATATGGCTGGTTTGGTTTTTTGTCTATTTGTTTGTTCCCTTTGCTTCATTTTGGTTTAGCTCACCCATCTTGAACAAGATTACGATATTTTCTGATTACTTAGAATAAAACCTGCCAGAACTGGAGTTCCAGTTTCCTATGTTCAACTGTTGTTTTTCCCCACTGAGCAGCAAGAGTTCAGACAGATGTATGTAATAAATTCAGAAATGTTGATCTGCACTGCAGATGAAAGGCTGAATAACAGTATAGTCATAAAACTGAAACTTTTCATACTATGCAAGCCGCCTGTGCTATATTTTACTCCACACTTCAAGATATATCACAATGACAGATTTTCTAATGTCAGGATATTGTATCAAAAGAATTCAAAGAAGTTTCTTAGCAGCTGCTGTTAGAATAGTTGCAATTGACTTATAAAGCTGTCTGAATCATAGTAGTTTTCCCTATTTCTTACACCTTTGGTGTACTTTTTTGTTAGTGAAAAATCAGGTTCAGAACAATCTAACTAATATATTCAACTGTTCTACAAGACTGCTAAAGATAATTTTCATAGCAATAAACTGGACTGGAAAGTTTATAGTAACAGGAAAAGTATGTAAACAGAACTTTGAGAAGGTAAGTGATTTTTATTCATACTATCCAAAACACTTTATTTTTTTACTTTATAAACATGTACTTAACTCAAAGTCCTAAAAAAAGAGGTGGCTTGACAGTTCTGACCAAGGTCGTAATCAACATCTGAACCTGTCAAAGCAGCTTCCAGCAAAGCCAGGAAAAAACCCTGACACTCCTGAGGCTCCCAGTTTTCCCCTTTTACTCAGTTTTCCTGTTTCAGATCTCTTTGCTTTATGAAACAGTACATTTTCCATCCTTTCTAAGGCAACCTTCACATTCTTCTTAAAAATTTAAGTGGACAATAAGAATATTTTCCTCAACTTCTCAATGAACATTGCAAACCACCAGAAGGGATGCAATCAGGAGCTTTTCTAACTAGCAAAGCAGAACGAGGCATTAAAGGGCGACAACGCTATTCAGAGAAAAAAAGCTCTGTAAGCCATTTTGGAACAAAATTATGCATTCCAAATTTCAGGAGACATCCTTAATCATTGAATATAATGTAGCAAATTCGTCCCAAACTTCTGTGCACACTTGTAGGTCATCAGTACCAGTTTAATTCCCCCAGACCTGTGCTGCAGTTCTATGTGGCAGCAAAACTGAATAAGATAAACTAGTAGGAAGCTGTTTGCAGCTTAAAAATTAAGCCACTGGGTTACCATTTATTGTTTGTGATGGAAATCCAATATAATTTTTTCTTGCAATAAATACATGCAAACTTGCCTTTTCAAAAGTCAGTAGTATTCAGACTGCTAGCATGAAATTAGTGACAAATAACTTCTTAATTCTTTTTTTTACAGGTAACTTACGTTATGGCTGCTCTGTATGCAGGAGGTTGTAAAGTCAATATCCATGGAAAACTTTTGAGGCATTTTTAGCAAATGTGCTATCAAGCTTTATCAGTCACAGCAGGCAGATACAATTGTAAACATGTTTAGTTTGGAAAAGAAACAGCTTGGCTAATGATTGAGATAAATATTGGTTTGCATATTTAACATTTACTTTGTACTAATAGACTGTTTCATTTCATAAGCATATAAGCAGTCATGGTAAAGTTATGGCAGGACTACAGTATACCGGCACATTTATTCCTTGAAGTTCCCCAATCAAAGATAAAACTTAGTTGTTTGCTTTGATATTTACTTAATGATGTGAGCCCTGACTGGACTTGAGTCAGCCTCAAGTATTTCATAGAGCAGTGAGTTTCTTTTGAAATGGAGCAATGTAAACACGCTTTCAGGTGTTGTATAAATAGCAAAACTGTAACGCATAATATTTCTTTAAATTAGCACAGTGTTAATAATTGATGGGGGAGGGGGTCATATATAGGTTACTTGGCATAACAACAAAGCTATTTCTCAGTATGTTGGAAAATGCATAACACAAGTTACAAATGTGCAAAATATATGATAGAATAATCGAGATTATTTAGAACTGTCCCTGCATATCTGAAAAAGACTTACAAAATGCTTCAATGACATATTGATATACATTGTTTTTCCCAAAGTGGCTTTTTATCTTACCAGCCCTATTATCATTACAGTAGCCATCTTATAGTATTATAGCCAATCATTCTGAGAGATCTGATGCTTCATGCACTCACTGCAAGTATTTTGATATGGATGTTCTTGCTTCCTGTTCCTAAACATTTGCAATTTCCATCCTTAAGTGAATCAAGATCAGTTCAGTCAATCAAGGGTAAAAGTTGGAAAAATACATTAGCAAGCAATAAGTCATGAAAGAAACAAATAAGTGACACTGTGGTGTTGCTGTATAGGTATGGTTTAGCTGTGATATTTTCATTTCTGTATTCTCTGTAGGAAACATTGGCTACTGTCTACTGAAAGCAGTTTCAACAATATGCTCACACCCCACCCCACCCCATTTATTCAATGTTGAGAAGATGCATAAATTGTAACTTGACCCTGACATTACTAAAATTAAGAGTAAAGGACTACTTTGAGTGTTATTTCACAGCATAGTGATTACTCCAATGGAAATGTAGTATCAGTCAAACTGGGACAGTTCAAAGGTGCTTGGGAACCTATTTTGAAGTTAACTTTCCAAAGTGCAGAAGCACAGAAATTCCTCTCTTAATGTAAGACTAGAACTGCGGACATCAAAAGGAACAAGACAGATAAATTCCAACAGAAAACCACTTTTCAGCAATTATTAGAAGATCCAGGCTGATAAATTCCCTTTCTGTCTCTTCACCCAACCTACAGAAATGTCTTCCCTCACTCAAAATACTCCTACCTGTTCACCTAGGCCCCATGCTGTTCTGACCCTCAAAGGGGTCACCCCTTTCCTCTCACCCATTTTACCAGCACAGCTCATTACCTTCCTCCTCAGCATGGTGAGATAGCGTTTGACTTTATGCCATGCTCAAAAGTCACTTTGCAAAAAGTTGTCTCAAAAATCTTTCCCAGATGCCAGGGCCAGCCCCTTGGCTGCTCAGAAAAAGAGAAGTGAGCAATGCTTGGCTCCATTTTAGGAGGCAGGAAAGCAAGAAGAGATGGACATTAAAAAGGCTGTAGAGATTGCCACGAAGGTCCCTGTGAAATATCAAAGTGCAAGGGCAGGTGAGGAACTATCAGAATTGGGACACAGTCCTTCACAGAATACTGAATCAAAGTCAGATGAAAGGGAAGCAAGGGAAGCAGAGGAGCTCCAGATCAGAAAAGCTGCAATGCCAGACAACTGCACTCCCCTTGTGGGAGAAGTCTGACCTGAGTGGTCCAAGCAGGAAGACCGCTCTTGGCTTACTGCATTTTGGGGGTAGATATTTAGCACAAGAACGTGGTCTCCTGGCCATGCTGAAGGGAACAGGGGGGTACATGCAGGGGCAGGCTACAGAGCTTGCTCCCAGGTTACACCCAGGTTCTTCCCCACTAGACTCACCCTACTCTTCAAGACAAAGTGATTATTTTATGTGGGTTTCTCCAAACTTTAAGCAGTTTTTCTCCTAGAAAGAAGAAACATTTTTTGGCTTGTGATTTTTTGATGTTTCTTTTCTCATTGCTCTTCTGACTCTAACATCCATTCCTCAACAGGAGAAAATTACTCCTTCCACCTTACAAGAAACATCCCACCAAATGCTTGCAGAGACAAGAAGTGGCTGCTTTTGCTATCTGTCTGCCGAATGCTATTTCAACCCAGAGGTGGCACGCTTCCTGTATCATCTCCTCAAAATCTTTATTTCTATACCTGACACTTCTGCCTGTCTTTCTCTTCACTGCCACTAACACTAAGGCTATACAGGGAAGTACTACAAAAATAGAACAATTCAATGAGTGTGAGGTTCTATTTAGGCAATAGTCTTCAGGGTTTTTTGAAAAACAAGTTTCCAGTAAACATAAAACTTTCTTAATGTTCTGTATATCTAAAAGACCATGCCTATTATTCCTGAATCTGAGAAAAATGCTGTGACTTTTTTTTTACTTTCAGACTACAAATTCTTCTATCTTCTTCCACCTAAATCCCTAGCTTGATCAGCACATCCAGTTTAGATCTGTGCAAGCCACGATTGAAAGTAAAACACTCCACATTTAAGAACTTTCACCTTACTAAACACATCTGATCTAAGACTGGAGCCAATTTAAAGTAATATTCTATACCATAAAGGATTATTGACAGTGTCTGTCTAAACCAGCCTTGCTTTTGTGGCCTGTTCATCAGGATTAGCACATTTGACAAAGACAATGAAACTAGATCCACATGAATGAAACCATCTGTCGGTCCTAAACTGCAGAATATCCAAAGAGAGACTGGACTCTCTTCTACACTATCCAAATGAAATGCAACAACAAAGTTCAATCTACACCTTTTACAAAACCATTAGAAGAGCTTGATGTCCATGAAGTTGAGATGAACTTAGTATTTTTTTAAGTCTTTACCTCTTCTACATTGAGTATTTTAGCTAATAAGTGGCCCGATATTTTATAAGGTTTTGTAAAGAAATATATACAATACACATGCACTTCTATAGGCAGAAGAGCAAATAATTGACCACAAATAAAATGCACTCGCTTTCAGGGATATTCCACTACAGTTACCAGCACGAGTGTTAGGTGCCAAGTAGAAGTCCAACTGGCATATCCGTTGTGTATCCACCAGAGATGGATGGCATGCAATAAGTTTTTCAATCCATACCATGCCATAGCCCTGACAGATAAGGACTTGTGCTTGATGTCAGCTGTTCTCCGACTGCCAGCTCCATGGCAGATTTTGCTGGGAATGACTTTCATCTGCACTGACAACCAAAATATAGTGAACACCATTGTTACACTTCTGAGATGAGAGTGAAAGGGCTATGTGTGAAGTGCCAGTCAGAAACAGCGGAACACACATTACTTAATGTCACTTAAATATAAAACACTTTGGAAATACTAGAATGATAACTTCATCAGTAGAAGGGAGGGGGTAAGCTTCACAAAGAAATCTGGTATTTTTTTAAATGGAAAAATATCAGCAAACAGCACAGGGTAGGGGGTCAACTTGAGTAATCCTAATGACCAAGCACTAATTTCTGCCCTTGGAATCAATAGCAAAATTATACCTTGGCATCCCAAATACATGTTTCTCCTGCTAACTTCTCTTGACAGGTGTGGTTTCTAGACGGGTATCTATACTCATCCAAAATCTGTTGGTAGCACAGTCAGTGAACTAATTCATCCAAAGATTTCTGAATTCCATCAACTTTCTTCAGTATATTCCCTAAAACATGTGAATTCCACAAAAATGAAAACTCTACCTTACCGACAGTAAAGATAGCAAAATCAGTTTTTCAAATTTTAGAAGACAGTAGAATATCCAGACGTAATTTAGCTCCTTGATGCACCAAGAAAATGCTAGTATGTAGTGATGTGACCTTAGGCTGAATATAGACTAAAGAAGTACCTTCTGGAAAACTTTATTTCTGTACCCACACTTTAAAAGACTGTTGAAAACCTGAAGAGGATTAAGAGCAGACATACAGGAATGCTTCCAGTTCTAGAAAACATAATGGACACCAAAGGAGTTATTTAGCTCTAGTTAGCTACAGGGGACTAACAGTTACAGTATAAAATATACCAAACCATTTCTGTCTGTATTAATGGACCTAAATGGTGAAGAGATGACTGCTGAGCATGTATGAAGGCAAAGAAGAGCCTATGGTCATTATTAAATAGTGATCTTTAATGTCCCTCACTTTCTTCTGTCCTTCATTCACCTGCCCATTTCTTGTATTGCAAGGTTTGCTCTACAATTGCCAGCCATGGCCCATTCTTGCACTCTTTTACTCTGATGGTATTCTTACCATTAGTGAATGTCTCTAAGAAATATCAAAATTCATGTTCTTCTTCAGTTCTGGCATTTATCTAATAAGCAAGTTTAAGTCCAAGCTAAACAGATCTGCTTTTCTTCCTCATGGAATTCATGTTGCCTGTCCATGTCATCATTTCTGACATGTGGCTTATTCTTCCAATCTCTGTTTGTTTCAGCACATAGGAGCTCACCAATTTATTTTAAATAATGACTGACAAAACCCAAGACCAAACCCACCCTCCATTCTCACTAGTGAATCCAGCCCATTCGCTGATCCTGAGTTCATTCTTATGCATTTTCTTGTTTTTCTACACTTCTAACTCTCCTGTGGCTCTTCCTCCTTGTAATATATGGATAGCTTACTGTTTTCCATCTCACAAAAAAATGCTTTCGATCTGCTTGCCTACCTAATCCATCTGTCTTGCACCTCTGAGCTAAATAAAGTTCTATACTATACTCAAATTAAAATGCATTTCCAACCTAGATCCTCTCAAACAAGTTCCTGTACATTGCAATAAATCAAAACCACCCTCATTCAAATGCCTAATGGCATCTTCCTAGGCAAACCTTAGAACTAGTATTCACTCTCCTCCTTGTTCTCTCAGCTACCTATCAACTCCAATCTTTTTAGAAAACTCCTATCCTCTTATGACTATCCTCCATTACTTTTTTCAGGTTCTTTTTTTAATCTCTGCAATTGCTCTGTCAGTGTGTCCTTCCTCAAGGTACTTCTTAAATGTGATACTCACAAAAACATCCCAATAATTTGACATCTGAATGCCGTATCCAATATCATTCATTGTTTCTTTAACATCTCATTTGCTGCTTCTTTTTATACCTGGTTTGTAAGCTCTGCTTTTTGAGTATAGTATCCAGCACAATGAAGCTCATGAGTTACAGCTCCAAGTTATAGTAATGTTATTTATACCAAAATTAGCTTTCAACATTCTGGAAGGAAGTACCTTTCTGGATTCCCCACATTTCTGTGAAACCATCATATCTCACTACAGACATAGAAAACCAATTTTTGTATTTTTCTTTAGAGTGAACTCTAGGAGTCATGTTGTTTGCTGATGAACATCTGAGTCACAGAGGTGAAAATAAGCCAGGCAGGCAGGTGAATTGCCATGCCTCAGTAAGTTGAATAAGAAAAGATGAGTGTACATTAGTGTTTAAACTCTGGGTCCCTCAGAGATTAAGTGTTCTGAGGAAAGCACATGATCAGGTGCTAGGTAGAGATGTGAACAGGCTAAAAATCACAACAGCAATTATTACTACTTTTGGTTTTGTTATCAAATGTCAAGAGAAAAAAAAGTTAAAATTGCTTCTACAGGAAATTCTAAAATCTCTCATAAAGAAATAATTCTCAAATTTATGTCTTCATGTGAATAAAAGCACTGGATTCAGATTGCCCAAACAACTTTAAAAAGTAGATCAAATCACAACTGTTCAAAAGTTCCAATAAAGAATTTGCATTCCTGATTTCAGTCTCTGACGGACCATACAGACTATGGCCAATGGACATGGCATAAAACATAGTGACCACAAAATCATGTCTAGATTTGGACATATAGGCTTATATCCAGTCTTCAGCTATAACAAACTCAGAAAGAAAATCAACTGAATTTTGCTAAACCCACTATGTTCTTCTAAAAGACTCATTGTGTAACTGAACTATTTCTTATTTTAATAACATAAGCAAAACAAATTAATAAAATCTGTTAAAATTTCAAGATTTGCTATATTTTTTAATATTTGGCACATTCTGTCTAAATACTTGTTTGTAAGTGGGAATTTTTTTTTTAATAAAATAGTCTTAAGTAATATTTTTTACACCAAAGTCATATCTTGAAAGAACTCTTCTCCTATACTTAGGTGTTTTTTTTTTTTTTCTTTTTCCTCTAGCTTTATGCAGAATCTCAAAGCTCTTTACGGTACCTTATTCTCGCGAGATTTCACCACTTCGACTTCTCTGCAATGTAGTAAATGTGAAAGTTGACCCCACAGGTCTTAAATAGGTGCCCTTTGCTTTTATGCTAGTCATGAAAATCACAATTGTTGTAATAATTTGCTCCTAGCAGTAGTCTAGCAGCTGTCTAAATTTACAAGGTCAGTTCTAGCACAACCTAAGCCAAACTTTTTAGGGACCTCAGGGTCAGGTTTCAAATAACTGCACATTCCTACTTTAACCAAAAGCAATCCCTGAGACTCAGCACACTTTAAAGATGAATGTTCATCTCTTCTCACATTTGAAACTTCAAAGGCCCAATTACTACTGGGCTGACATGGGCTGTTTCATGATATTTCCTGTGCAAAGTGCTACCTCTCTGCACTCTGTGTTTCTGATGCTTCTGTTATCGCTGGTCAGTCTGTCTTTGGCAACACAAAATTCAATACCAGGTTTCCTCTCACTTCTTCCTTGCACTTGTTAAAAGCAATTACTGTTAGCGCCCATATTTGAACTTTGAGTTCTGTTTCCGGGATTGTTTATATTCTTTACGATGGCTACATTAATCACCAGCTATTGGGTTATCTTACAGTCAAAACTATTGGAAACACCTGGCTGGAAGACAAAAACAAAAGTAATGCTACCAAAAATATCAGGATTAAGCTGAAGATAATACGGCTATAACGCCGTCTGTACGCAATTTGCTTTCAGGGAAAAACATTGACAAAACTAACCAATTGACTAAAAGATAACGTTCATCTTGGTAACAGCAAAGCTCTTCAAAATATATTTGTGTATTTTTGTTATTGGGAGAGTTTTAATTGCTATATTCATTACCATTCAGTGGTTTAAAGGTTTTTTAAAATGGAAAAAGTCAAGTGCAAAAATTTGCATCAGTCACAGAAGCAAATCACACATCTTTTGTTCACAACTTTCCTTCCTTGAGTGGGTAATTTGGACAATATGGACTTATCTTTCTGGTGCCAAATCAAAACTTTATTATTCTTCATTTAGTATCAATATTTGATTTTTTTAAAGTAATCTTGTGTGATACATCATACACAACAGACCTTGGTTAATTCATTAAAACTCTGTCAATATCTGACAGAAAAGGAGAACAATTCCAGCATGGTCAGTTCTTGAAAAGAACCATGAATTCATAGGAGAGATGGGATGGGTTGGGAGTGGTTAGAGTGGAAAGGATAAGATTCCTGGCATAAAAGATTTACTTCTTTTTTTTTTTTTTTCATTTTTATTTCAGTGAAATGTTATTTAATAGAATAGGATATAATAATATAGTTTGTACTGCACTATTCACTTAAGAAATGATCAGCTATGACTTCTGAACTGTGTTTTAAAAGATGTGAAGACTTATAATGTATTTATGAAGCTTAAACGTAATTCAGCTGCAAAAAATTTGAAAGTTCAGTTGTGTCTTGATATTAACCTGCAATCTTGAAATTGTTTGTCCTTTATAAGAAAAAAAATTAGTGAAATCATTCCCAGTAACTTGATACCCTTAAATGGTTTATACTAAAACGGTTTGCTCTCCTTTCAGGGATTTACCTTAATGATATCATTCCAAAGGAGTCTGGTTTAGATCAAACTGGGTTAAAGATCATGACTGTCAAAAGATGATGTCACTTAGATTCCATTACTAATAAAACCAGGGGTCATTTTGAGTACAGAAACAGATTGATATTCATGCTTTCTTTACCTCTAATACCTTTAGTCATACATTAAGAAGTCATGCATTACAGAGGTAAAATTTAGCCCATTCCAGCATAGTTCAAGAGCATAGTACATCAACATCATATTTACTGTTGTTTAGCACCATTATTTCTAAAGTATACTGCAAGAAACATCCAAAATCAATTTCAATAAATGAAATCACCTTGTCTAGCAGATCCTGATTTCTACATTTTACAAAAATTAAGGATGGAGATGCAAAAATCACATATTTATTCTATCAATCCATACAGTTGTAAATACAAACATAGTCAGTAGAGCCAGTACTCAGTATAATGACTATGAAATGCAAAGTTAGAATAAGCTAAGATAAGCTTGGAAGGCTAAAAATTTATAACACATTTACAATAGTTCAACAGTGAGTCTTCCCTTGCCTTACCTATTTATTATTTTCTAGCTCCCTGTGCTGTGCCTGGCATTTTTCAGAAACATCCAACTTTCACTTATGTCTAGAAAGCATTACATATATAACAAAAACCAGAATAAAGCAAGAATAGCAAACTAAAGCAAGATTATCTACCTACAATGAAGGATTGCAATTATCATTTTAAGTGAGAAACTGTAGAAGTCCAATTAAACAAAGGAATATTTTCCACCATGGGATACCCAAGTTGCATGAAATGGTAACTTTCAGTGAAATCTCTAAGAAGTCAAATGAAATAAACCCCTATGATTTTCATTACAGCCTTAGGTCTTGCCCTCAGCAGTCTAACGTGCAAAAGGAAAAACAGGTACCGAAGATGGAGCATTTGATGAGTGTTAAAATAGATATGTATCAAACTACGATGGAGTTCGGTCTGCGTATTTAGGATCCTACTCATCAACTCTTGCTTGCTTGCGTTCATGATTTTAACAATTAAAATCCAGATAAACCTATTGCTAGGAGTTCAGAAAAGATTCAGAACTAATCCATTCCACCTGCCAAGATTTCATTTACTTTTGCGTATAGTGGTAATCATAGTAGGAACCACTAGATGGTAGTATGACAGACAGTGCAACGACTTCTCTTCCTTGGATGTTTGTGGGTACCTCCTAAAAGATCTGCTGTTTGATAGCTGTGACACCAGTCAGTATGAAATGCTATGGTTCTTCTCCTTATTCATCTGTATTTCCCATTCATTGACACAGTAGCTGTGAACTTGATTTAAATGTTACCTATTACCAAAACACTTAATTCAGAAGTATGTTGTAACATGTTCTTCCACAGCCTGTCCCCAGCTATTCAAACAGTGCTAACCGTATTACTCTTTAATTTCTCCTTTTACTCTTTCTCCTATATATTTTTCCATGCTGCATCTCCTGTGTCTTGCTTTATTTTCAAAGTTTCTTTCAAATTAATTTCTGCTATGCATCCTGTAAGATGTAAAAGAATTAAAAACAAACAAGAAAAAAAAATATATCCATTTGTCAAGGATGAACCATCATATTCTGAAACTTGAATCTTTCCCTTATTCTCCTTTTATTTTTTGTCATATTTTTGATATGAACTACCTCAACAAAAATCTTTTTTTGTTTCTGAGATTTCAGGATGATAACTGAACAAAACCTAATATTAATAGAAGGATAATATTTAGAAACAAAACTTTTCACAAGGGAATGTTCTTCTGCTTAAAATTCAGAAAAGCTGTATAAATATATTTAAATGACCTCTTTATAATATACATTCATAGTAAAATGTTTAACTTGCACTTAAATTCATGTGCCATATGGAGAACTGGACAAAGTTCATCCTGAGATGGATAAACCAACCTTTGGAAAAAATAAACACTGCCAGATACTTCACAGGTTGAGTCAGCTATACAACCTGTTGAAACATGTGGATTACCTGCTGAATCAGATATTTAATCTACTAAATCAAAGTTAACACCTACTGAGTCAAGCATAGCACCTAGTAAAAAACTATTAGTACAGATTTATATGTGTTCAAGTGAATTACAGTAAACACATTGCCCAAGAAATACAAAGTGGACTACGTTAGCTGTGTTATTTATTGCATTATGTTTACATGGTAACAAATGTTCTGCTATGAGGGAATTTCCCATTCAAATAGCAAGAAAGAAGGTCTTCCTTTGGTGAGTCAGTTTTCTTCATTAGATGGCACAAATTCTCGCCAACGAATTCATAGATATTTTAATATCTAAGCAGAGCTTGTAGGATTAATCAGGAGGAGGGGCAGTGAGAAGACATCTGTGCAGAGCTGCTTTGCTCTCTGCTTCTTTTATTATTCTTTCCCTCATATATCATGCTGCTACACATGTAACTGCAAGGAAAAGTATGTGGGAAGAAGAAAAGGGGCTCTTGTCCAATGCGACTCATGAGAATTTGAGTTTGTAAATCCACTGTTTCAGCAGCAGATGGTTCTGCACACTATATCTTTTCTCAAATCCTCCAGTCCTTCTACTTGTACAAGCTTGCATATAGGCTGTTTTTTTAATATTTTCCTTAGACACTTTTGGAATGAAGTGTGCTACATTCATGTTGCCTTTTGCCCCTACACAGATTTCTTTGGTGAATATTTGTGCTTTTTCAGTATTTTGGTTGACAGACCTTCTTCATCTAGAAACCAGTCAATGTTGCTTTTTAATTCCATTTGTTCCTTATCGTTGGGAAGAAGATACTAATTTCCCTTAGCTGTAGTATCAACAGATGTCCATTTGCTTCTTTTTTCCTACAACTCGTAGCTTCTGATCAGGTTTCAGCATTCATTTTCTTCCATTGTTTTTGTACACAGATATTTGTAACAGGTATACTTTTCCTTTAGACCTGCCATTTCTCAGTTCACATTGTTGCCTTCTCAAAGCTGTTTCCTTTCTTTTCGATTATGGCTTGATTATGGCTTTTGAAACATAGAACCTGTGCCTGCATTTGTGCTTTAATTTGTATCAGGAGAGCATTTCTGAATTGCCAGTTGTCCCTATTTACTGTCCTTTGATTTGCATCATGGAGATGCCATGGAGCACATGAACTGAAATCCTTTTGGGTGAAACTAAACAAGGAGTACACCCAATGCACGCCAGCTGCAAATGGGCTGCAGTCTACAGGACAGCCTAGAGTTTATCCCCCCATTAAAATGCATGTTGTGTGGGCAGGAACACCAAGTATTTCATACTACAGATTTTGCTTCGACTGGTCTGCACTACTTGCTACTGTAGATATAACAGACATAGATAGTCCCAACTACCTTTCACGTTTTTCTCTAGCAAATCTAAGACCTAAACTCACACCCACATACCCCCACATATACAGAGGTGATGATTTATTGTGATTAAGAATACTTATGCTGACTCTACACAGGGGGAAAAATGTATTATCATTCTTACGTAGACAATAATAAAAAAGCTTTCTTACTTCTTAAAGATCCATGCAGGGCAGGTACAAATCCCTAAAATAATTTCATAGTGAAATAAGCCCTCCCCAAATGAGAATTCTTACTTACATGTTACTGTAAAGATACTGTAATATTGAAAGTAAGTCAAAATACAAAAAATGTCAAGTTTTTCTAATTAGATTTTGAATATACTGAGCAGTAATCTATCTCAGTTTCACTGTAGGGAATATTCCATTCTGATGCAGCACTTAACAGTTACCTCTCAGTAACAGGCATGCAGAAATAAGAAGTAAATTATATTCTCATAATTTGGGGAAGCTTGGTTTGCTTTTCTGTTGCCCTTTTCCTCTTTCATTTTATCGTTGCATAAGAAGCACAATGAAATCTTCTGAATTCAGGATTATAATCAATAAAGTAACAGTGTCTGTAAAAGGTTTTGTTGATTTAATGACCTAAGATATTTGAGTGTTTGGGCTGGTTATCAATAGCTTAACATGATAGTGGAAATAGAACACAGACTGCTACAGAAAGGTTGCATGTTGTCCAGCAACCACATTATGTTTCCAGAGGATAAATTTTCATATGGCACGTAACTGTGAAACAGGTTTTACTCATTAATACATGACTTGTTACTGACCTAAAAGAAAATTGATTAGTTATTTGCACTGCACCATGCTTGAGATACTGAGAAACAGCTGCATATGTCTTTTATCTATGGATTTGTCACACAGTATTTTCTGTTCATACACACAGGATCAAAAAAATGTATTTGTTTTACCTAAAGCAAACAACGACATCCATTACGAACCTACTTCAGCTCCTTTGGTATCTTGGAATAGGCACACACTAAACACAAATTGACATATATGGTACGTCTTTCATAAATTGAAATACGTTGTCTATGGTGGCTGACCATTTCTTAAAACCACAAGATAATTACAATTACTTTATTCTGAATACTCAAAGGAAGAGTACTCATTATCTGTTTTATAAAAACCATCAAACTGATCTAACACTGTGCAATACTGTGGTTCCTAAAAATTGTAACTTTTGGAAGGTTAGGTAAGTAATTATTGTAGTAAAAATGCAAACTGTTCTGCATATTAATGAAAAATTACCTTTTATTGCTGTTAGATAAAATAGATTCTTCATTCATCTGGTTTTGAACGGTTAGTGTCAAATTATATCGTGAGAGAAAACATTGTCTCTATAATAATAAAATAATAATAATAAAATATTAATTATTATTATTAGCAGTAGCAGTAAACACTACCAAGACAGACATATAAAAAGTTCTTACTTAAGAACTTAGAATAGAAACACAGAGCAGCACAGGGGAAATTAAATCAAAAGGACTAGATAGGGAAAAAATGTGAGTTTGTAAGTTAAGAAGGTTGCATAGGTTAAAGGATTTTATATGGGGATGATTTGGCGTTGATTAGGGCTCTCCAAAGGGAAAGTGTTGGCTGGATGGAACTAGCTTTCCAGCGCACCCGCTAGCACTTCACTTCCTTCCTCTTTAACTCAGTCACCCGCGTAGCCCAGGTGGATTTATAGAGGTAAATGGTGACTTCGGCATAAGAGCAGTTGTAATCACTGTGTTCTCCTTCTCCTCCTTCAAGTTCCCGGATGCATCTCGCTCTCCTCTGCCACCGGAAAAACAAGTAGTTGCTTTTATGAGGTGACTGACAGAGATATGACCTCGTGCCATGCTCCTCCCCATGCTGGCTTCCCTGGAGCATGCCTCATACTTCACTTACTCTGTCCCTGGGGTCTTCCCAAATCACTCACAAAAATCTGTAAATTCAGTTGTCATGACTGTAAAAACACAGAACCATCCTGAATATGAAAGAGCAGAGAACAAGTCACTACCACCTTCCACCAATTTGATCTCTGTTCTTTTAACACCCTGCATTTTCTCCAGGCTAGTGCATTTCTTTTAAAGGACTTTAGTGCCAGGGCCCTTAGCAGATCCCTCCCGGGATCTGACTGCCGGGGCTTGGGGACAGCTCAGTCACAGCACGGCTGCGGGTGGCCCCATCCTTGCTGACGATGAGCAGAGGCACCCAGGCAGCACCCTGACATCTGTTTAGGAAAAAATCCTAAACAAATTTGATGAGTTTCAGTTTGGTGGGGAAGTTAGCTTCTAAACAAGAATAAAAGACAATTGCTGAAATCTTGAATAGTCTCATGCAATCAGAGATGTGCTTAACACCTGGGAGAAAAGGTACTTTTTTATCAATTAGAAGCAATGGTGAATGAGTCAAACCCCAGCTACTACACTATCACAATGACTTTATGGTAGAAGTTTCACTTAATAAATATCAGCCACCAGTTTTACTTTTTTCCCCTAAAGGGCTGTATTTCTGTGGAAACTGTGAAGCCAGGCAGCCCTGTTTTGTAAATTTTTATGTAAACATAAGAAAAAAAACAGTGAAAACCCAGTATTTTTGCAAATGCAGTCTGGAGCGTACTGGAGTACTCTGACATACAGCAGTGAAAATGGCATACCTGGTTGAAGCCAGGATGGACTCATTCCAGCACAATTTTATTTGGATGGCCTATAATTACTACAGTTGTTATCACTTGACTATGTAAGGAACTTCTTAAAAGAAAAATAGTATCATGTGCAAAAAAAGAGTGTAAACATATCTTTTCAGTTATAAAATAAATGAAAAACAAATCTGCAATACATAATCTTCTCATTTGTAATATAAGAAACCTGTGCAAACTTTCAGGAGAGAGTTTTGTTTAAAGTGCTTTAAATCACTCTAGAATTGAAGAAAAATTTTGCTGTGAATCAAGAGTAGGCTTTAATTGGGACTAAAAGTGGAGAAATAAGTGCACAAACTAGTGAAACTTTTTATCCTGAGAAAATAGACCTGTGGTTGCTCTTATGCTGCTTACACCTTCTCCCCAATTCTTCTCACCATTTTCCTTACACAGTTGTAACCCTGTGTTGGATGTTGTACTGGGAATTAAGGTAATGTACAATTTGAAGTCCACTTCAGGTTAATTTCTTGATTTGTTTTTTTTCCTTTCTCCCTTCAGAAATTTCTTCTGTAAGAATTGCATTAAATCCCTCTATTCTTTTTGAGGATGGGGGCAAGGGAAGCCATCCAGCAGATGCAGATCTAGGGTACATAGGCAAATACCCAATGGGCCCGGTAATATCACTAGTGACACAGAAATTAATGAAAATGGAGGAGCCACATGGCGATGAAACTGTATGCTTGATGCACTCTCAACACACATTCCATTCATTGGGATCAAAGTTAAAAAAAATCAGAACATTTATGAAAAAGACACCCTTACAGGCCTCCTTCAACATATGAAAGTCAAGGCGCCCACAAAGATATCCACCCTTTTCTCTGCAGCAACTCCTCGAAAAAAAAAGACAGACTGTGCACACAAAGGAGGCTTTTTCTCTCAGCTTGACAGCCCACTGCATGCAGGCAGATAAAAGCATTTTGGATGCTTGCCAGGAGAGAAACCTTAAAGCAGCTTCATTAGGCAAAAGTAAGATAATCAGAGTAAATATACAATGCTGCCTTTGTTACTTAAGCTGTTTGATTGGCTGTTATGCTATTGGTTGGCCAATTAATACCCTGAGCACAGGGCACTGACAGTTCTGGGCACCTCAGGGTGCACGCAGGAGTGTCAGCATCCAATGCGTGGCAGGATTTGCAAAAATGGCTATGCATATTTCCTGCTTGTTCAAAGCTGAGAAGATATCTACCCAAGAGGTCACTCCAACATGCTAATTATGATTTGTGTATGTTAATTATGTCAATGCATGCAAAAGTGTGCAGCTCGGGAAAAAAAATACTAATTTGTAGTAACAACCTGAGTGCTGGCCCCAGCAGTGCAAAGGGGTAGGTAGCAGAAAGGGCAAGCAGAGCACAAAATTGTCCAGTGATGCTAATGGAGATATCTGTGACTCTGCAAGGAAAAGAGAGGTGCTAAAGAAATTCCTTAAAGAATTGCCATGAAACAGCGACCGTGGAATCGGAGAGTTGGATAAATGTTACGGAGCAGAACTGAGAAGGAGATGAACATGAAAGCATCCTATGCTACTACAGGACCTTTGAGCCTATCTCCACAGATGAGCTGAAGATCTGTTCCCACCACTTCTGTCATTGAGATTGCAGGCCATTTGAACATTATTTCCTCAGAGAGCAAGGAAGAATATATTGCATATGAAATGTTTATTAAGTATTTATATTCATAGTCCCCCTTCAGCTAACCACATTCTGCAGGCAACCTCAGCCAACATATTCTTTAACATCAAAATCTTCTACCACCCATCACAGAACCCCTCCCACCACATTCATGTACACGTGCATGACTGTAACAGTGTCTATCTTTGTCACCAGCCTTCCCACAACTGAAGGGAATCTTCCAAATCTGAGGCCATTTTATTATATTTTAAACCAAGTGGCTTAAAATACTTAAGCTGCTTAAGGAGGCAGGGGAGAAGCTTGGTTCTTGTTGGTCCTATCACAGGGGGCAAATGTCAGAGGGAAACTCTGAAAGCTAAATTCAGGCTGCTGGCTAGGGGACTAAAGTCCCCAACCTCCAAGGGGCAGGCAGGGACCCATAATCTCCATGTACGGCAAAGAAAGAGCCTATATGAGAAAGACTTGGCTGCACCTTCTTTGTAACAGAACCAAACTGTCAGCAGTGGAAACTAAAAAAGCCACAGGGGTCTCTAAAGGGGAAGTTTGACTGGCAGCAGATGACAAGCCCTGTGTAAGGCACTTTAGAGTCTGAGTAGAAGGGTAATTTATGGGCTTGTGTTCCGAGGCTGCTGACTTCTTGTGAGTGGTGAATTAGAGTGTGCTCTGAACTGGTACAGGTACAACTGCAGGAGTCATAGGAATGTTAAGCCCATTTCTGTGGCAATGGTCACATCTGGCATAGCTACATCTCAGTAACCTGTGCCTCCTTTGTCTCTGCAGCTCGGAAGGATGTACTGGATATAGAAAATGTGCATACAGAGATGAAAAACTAAAATGATCAAGGAGTTGGAGTAGCTACTTCATAAGGGCAGGTTTCTGGAGAGAAGGCTAAGGAAAGGATATGACCAGGGGTTATCAATTCAAAGGGGCAGATAAACTGAAATGCAGAGCTGTTGTTCACTAAACTCAGCAATGCACGAATTCTGTGGCAGTGAATAAGGTGGCACCAAGATAGTACAAATTGGATTTAAAATAAAATACCAGTTTTACTAGTGGTTGAGAATAACTGGAACTTGCTGCCCCAGGAGGCTGTAGTAGCAGATAGATCTGAACAAAAAAGGACCAGACAAATTCATAAACAACAGGCTCACACATGGATAATAAAACCATGTGTTAAGATCTAACTTAAAATGTTCCTAATACAGTAGCTGTAGAAGTTGGGGGAGTATGTGAGTAATGGCTTGCAAGTTGGCCAGGCTTATGCACTCTGCTTAAATAGCATCCTCTGACCTGCACCTGACATAATACTGGGCTAGATGGACTGCTGGCCTGCCCTAGGGAGAGCATTTCTCATTAACAGTGGGATCTTAACACTGCAATGTCTGTTGTACTATGTCAATGACCAAAACAGACTGTTGAAGCTAATGCTGAGAATACCTGATCATCGCTCCAACAGTGTAAACTTATCTGAAAGCCTTAATGTCTGAAGTTTGCCCTTGGCAGCTGTAGACATTCACCTCAGTTTCTTCATTTTAATCCGCTTGCACCTTGTTCTACCAAGCATACTTCTCATAGATACTTAGACCATGCGGATAAACTAACTGTCCAGTGAACAAGAATTCAGTTATAATTCCTCAATATGAGGAGCGATGTCATCAAGCATAATGCCAATAAGACAAGAAAGATTAATTCTGTGTGCCTTAAACAAGTGATAGTGTTTATCTAAGACTTAGTTATAGTAGTCAGCTCAGTTGCCCAAGGGATTTTCTTACAGTCTTCACAGAAAGAGTGGTATGTTGTTTCCAATTCCCTGGCTAGCACAAGAGAATGAATCTACCACTGTAGGTGAGGACTTAAGCAGCGTACTATAGCTGCTCTTTGAGAGACCATATAACACCAAAAGCTGTCAGAACTTTTTGTGAAAGTCCAGCACTTCAGTCCATTATAGAATCTTTTCCTAGACAAAACATATTCTTGAAATCAAATTGCAAATGCACTCTAATGTCCTGAAAGGCATGCTAGATATAGTGATGCTATTTCACTATGTTCCCCTATTTCAAAACAGCAACCAAAGCTATGCTTATTCTCATTCAGTAAGGCCCAGTTCAAATCAATCTAAATTGCTCAGGTAACAATGTTAGATTATTTGGGTTTCAAAGATTTACTATTCACAGCATAAAGAATTATTTCCTTTTATCTCTTTTAAATTTGCTAACACTCAGAGTAATTGAGTGTCTTCTTGTTCTCACATTATGAGACTAAATTAAGAGCACCAAACAATCCATCTTCATTAAACAATTCACTAGTCAGTGTATCTTCATTTTCTTTTTCTAAATTACTTAAGTTAGCTTTTTCACACCAGTTTTCATGCACTACTTGCCCTGTTAGTTTCTCTATCCTGAATATTTTTCTCCCATTCATTTTTTGATTGTTCAAAAGGGAGGTGATCCAAGATGAATGTCTTGTTTTCATATGGTTGCTGACTAAGAATGCTACTAATACAAAACTAAACTAGTCTTTTTTTTATCTATGTTTGCCAGCATGTGGTTTGGATAATTTTCCATGAGAGCTCTTATGGACAACTATGGACTATCCCCAACCTTTGTTTGGACATGCTGATGACTGAACTTTGTCCTCCCCTTCTTTCTCAGCTTGGCCACATGAATGGTCAACAAAATCTTGACCTCTGCTGGAGGAAGAGAGGATAAAGATTGGCTGTAGAAAGCAATTGGAGGAACTCAGTATCTTCCAGAGATAGGCAGAAAAGCTTGCTTGCTTCTTTGAGGCGTGTTTTCCCAGAAATTCCAGTAAGTAGGAGAGGCACTGACTGAACAGGTAACTGTTTTCAACACAGTCTATTTCTCTGGAAGTCAGTTCCTGATCAGTGATATTTGCTACCCTCATAGTTGGCAAATCAAAGAGCAGGAAAATGTGTCTAAAAGATAGGGAAGGACAGATGAAAAATGTATTCCCAGAAGCATAATACCTACTTCATACAACATTTACCCTGGCTGCAGTGAATCTAATTTTCAATCTGGTTCAACAGAGCACCACAAAGTCACTTCACTGGGGCCAAATGCATAGATGATTCCCAAAAGCAAGACCATTCTGCTAGAATGCCTGTTGTTAAATGCAGATATTGCCTTAGGACCCATATTACAAACATGATGTAGGGAAAATAAGTAATAAGGCCATAATTACAAGGTACAAGTTATTAAAGCATTTGGCTGTACTGGGGGCACTCTACTATAAATAAGGTCAAATAAGAAAGGTCATAAGGTAACTCTATCACTCAGTAGTGTTCAGTCCCTGTGACTGAATAAATAGAAGTGGGTAATGCTATATTTATGTTAATGATTTCCCTATTCCTCTCCAAATCATGATAGTCACGGTGACTGGGGACACAGAAAGGTAAACCAGAAAGGCTGCAGCAGAAGAAAACTCAAGAATGATAGCAGACTTCAGTCATAGACAGCCTGGCTAAGTATCAGGTTAGGGCATGACAGAGACAACAGTCCAGTATCTATCTCATCCAGAGGTACTGAAAGCACTTTTTTGGAGCAGCTAGTTAGCAAATCCAAGAGAAGACAGCTAGTGCTTGCCTTACTCCCAGCACTGACTGGGGTACCATTCAAAATTTTACTACCAAAAAACTACTCTGCAGTAGCTGATAGACTGTAATCACACCTTCATCCACTGGTGGGAGCAGGGGTGAGGGGAGGTGGGGCTTAA
Source organism: Aquila chrysaetos chrysaetos (assembly GCF_900496995.4). NCBI lineage: Eukaryota > Metazoa > Chordata > Aves > Accipitriformes > Accipitridae > Aquila > Aquila chrysaetos. The sequence continues at coordinate 69,825,595 of NC_044007.1, forward strand.
TTTCAAATAGGGAAATTATCTAATGTGACAGTATATTAAAATGAAAATAGAAGGTGCATTTGAAAAGGTATAATACTTCCAGGTAGCTTGGAGATTGCTTGCAGACCACAAAACAACTCAACACAAAGTTCAGAGACAGACAGTCAGTAAGGTTGTGGAAGTATATGGAAAGAATTCCATGCAAGGAACAACTAAAAAGCTACAATGCTTCAACTTGGGAAAATTATAATCAAGGATGGATAAGATCCATCCGTAAGATTAAGTCTGTGAACTTAATGAGTGTCTGTAAACTTAATGAAGATGCTGAAAAGGGAGTAAGTTTCCTTGCAAGAAGTAAAAACATGAAACAAAACAAAAGGATCTGTTTTTTTGTGCACGGTATACAGTTACTGTATGGTACTCTTTGCCACAGGGTTTTGCAGATGTGAAAAGTCAGTCCAGCCTTCTCTTCAACTAGTATAAGGTTTGCAGAAGAAAAATTCATTAAGAGTTTCAAAATTAACAGACAATGTGAGTTCCAGCAGTCTCTGAACCACAAATGGTCGAAGGCCAGGGAAGAATTTGGAGGAACTATCATAACACCTTTCCTTCTTGCAATCTTCCCTAGACATCTGGTGCTGTCCAAGAATGATACAGAGGTAGATAGACCTTTGCTCTGATGTAGTGCAGTCATTCTTACATTTTTATGAAGAACAAATCAATAACATGAGTTGTAGCAAATTGCAGGGACCAGATGGTACTCCCCTAGGAGTATCAAAGGGACTAAAATATGAAAAAGATGCACTGCAGTAAGTGATTCAGTTAAAACATAAAATGTCCTTGGTAGCATGGGTAGTGGCAAATAAAGTTTCGGTTCATGGAAAGGTTCTCAGACTGAACTGTGGAACTTCAGACTAGAAAGCCAGATTTCCATACTGGAGAAAATGGTAGCAACTATAATGAAAAATAGACTTGTATGTCTGCGGATAGATGTGAACATAAAATGGAAGACATAATTTGTCTCTTGTAAATATATTTTTGGAATTTATTCAAAGAATCAATGACCAAGTGGAAATTAGTCATCTGACACTGGCTTTTCAAGAAGTTTTTTACAAGATTCTTCAGTAAAGATTTGTATTGAAACTAAGTTCTCATGGGCTAATAATTAAAAGATAGAAAACAATGAGTTAAAAAGTGGTTGATGTTAACACTGGAAAAGGTTACCAGTAGGGTCCTGGGATGTCCGTTTTATAACTTGCACAAATGATCTAAGAGGTGACAACACTGCAGGACAATGTCATGATACTGAGTGACTGGGAGATAAAATGACAGACAATATCAATGTTGGTAAATGCAAAGTAATGTACATGGGAAAATAATCCTAACTGTTCATATAGACCAATGGGTTCTAAACTAGATGTTACGACACAGAAAATCCTGGATTTCCTGCAATTAGTTTCCTGAAAATCTCAGGCCAATATACCGAGGTGCTTAGAAAAGCAAACAGATTTTAAGAGTTATAATGAAAGGAATGAAGACAAAACAGAAAACATTTTGACTGAGTTATGTAGACTACTCAAGAACTTGAACACAGTTTATATTTCTAGCCCACTCACCACAGAATTATACAGTAAGATTGTAAAGCTACAGGGGAGGATAGTAAAGGTGTACAGAAAACTCTCTATGAGGAGTGACTAAAAAGATTTGGATTCTTCAATCCAAACTAAGAAATCACAAGTAAGGAATCCACAGAGAGGTAACTGATGAAGTACAGAATCATAAACTATAAAATAATGAGTGAGACAAGGAGGATGGGTAAGGAATTTGCTGCTTAGACAAGTGAGATTACCAATTGCAGGCACAAATCAAACAAAATAAGTTTTTTTTTTTTTTCTCATATATTGTTCAATTGACCTGTGGAAATCTGTTATGCTACTATAAGTTCCAACAAGGAAGAGGGTGGGTCAGGGGAGAAGGGAGATGATTTATGCAATTTAGTGGAAGAAAAATTCCTCAAGATCTGTTACCCCTAAGTATATTCATCTCCAGATCAAAAGCTTCCTAAATGGAGGATATCCTGGAAGAGTCACAGCTATCTAGGTATAAATACACTCTTTGCTTGGCCTGGTCTTACTTTTTCAGATGGAAATCTCTGAGAGGATATAGGAGTGGGGAAGCTGTTAAAAGACAGAGATCATCATTCCCAAGCATTTTCAATAACACAACCAAAATTCTAAGAGCTGATGAATGAACTAGATTTGCCCCCATGTGATTGCTCATTCTAGAAAAAAATTATTTTTCATTTATATTACATATCTGAAATGCTCTGTCAGTGCAATGTGACTTATTGCATTTTTGAAAAAGATTTCTTCAAAATGTCAGTGACTACTTTTTAATTTATTGTAATACAAACAGATTTCCTTTGGGTTTAGGCCCTTAATTTTTTGAGTCTATACAAACAGGTGTTTGGTACACTCAATACAATTCAATTTAAAAAGACTCCTTAAAGACACTGCTATTTCCATCATTGCTGCTTCTTCTACTGTATTACCTTCCACTTGCTCTGTTTCCTCCCTTCCCCTTCTTTTGTGAAACAGTTCCTAATTCCTGCTTCTCCATGTTTTCTCTGTCACCTCGCCACCTTTTCTCCATTACCTTTGCTTTTGGGTAAATCGATTAAATATATAATAGTGGCAATGAAGTGTCATTATTAATAGGGAATAAAAGAGTTCATACCCCTGAGTCACTGTTAGAAGTAGGCTTAAGATTTGAATGGACACTGCTGTTTCAGCTTAGGCTCTATTCACATCTCAAAGACTTCTCTGCAATCTTCAGAATTAAGGGTGCATGTTTGGATTTATTTACTTGCTTATAGAAAATCTTCTGTACTAGATGATCAAAATGCATGTAGAGGAATAAAAGCCAATGGACGGTATATTTAACATACGGCTAACAGATTCAGCTTTCTGTATAAAAAAGAGAGCTTATTAAAGGGGAGGATTTTTTGGGGGTCTTTGGTTAGTTTTCCTTCAAAGAAATAATAATAATAATGATAATCTCTGACCTGTCAGATCTTTCAGAAACATAGAGTATGATATTTTAAATGTTCACCATCACCTTTGGTCCCCGGTAAAACTGAAACCTGAAGAAGCTCACAGTAAACATTAACTTCTCAGGATCACTTTTTAGAGAGGGAGGGAAGGTTGAGTCCACAGAGTGTTCTGGACAAAGAAAGACAGCCGTGCACTTTTTATAGGTCTCCATAGGAATTAAGCCATTTTGGTTTTAGGAATATAGTTAAATTCCTCTTTCTTCTAGCTCCATTGACAAGATGTGCAAAAATACCTGGTGAACGGAATTGATGGTCATATTTGTAGGTTTTGGATTAGAGTCTCAGATGTCTTGGCCCAGTTCTCTGTTCTTGTCACAATTCTCTCTCTAATATTTTCTATGGATACCTACCCATCACCTGAAAGTCAGCATGACTAAAGCAGACTCCTAATCATTTATTCTTTTTACTTCAGGTCCTCCACTATTCCCCTTTCACTGTGGATGAGGAACGCTGTGGCTATGGCCTTTCTTAGGATCATAGCTATTTGTGCCATCTCTGGTCGTGCCCTCTCATTAAACACTTCAGATCCAGATGGCACTTGTTTTGCAGTGTCTTTCAGTATGTTTTGTTTAATAGGTCCTTCCATGTTTGTTCATGTTATTACCTTGTGTCTCAACTTTTATAACATCTTTTCAACTGCCTTTTGAAAGTATTACCTTACTAATATCCAATCAGAATTAAGATGCAAAGATCATTTTCTTTGTATTTTTCATTATATCAGCCTTTTTAATTGCTCTGTTCAGATGTTAAAGTAAAGCTTTACTTGCACCACTATGCTCAGTTTTGAGCCAATTGAAAAGAGTCTGAAAGACAGCACTGAGATTGATGAGAAGGCTTGTATGGAAAGACTTGATGAGTCAGAGTTGTTTAACCTGAAGAAGAGACTTAAGATAGAAAGGCATGAAAGTCTCCAACTATTTAAAAGGCTGCTGCAAGGAGGAAAGGAAAAAATCTGTTTTCCACGTTCAGGTTGGATAGGACAGGAAATAATGGGTTTCAATTGCAACAGGGAAGATTTAGGTTACTAATATGAAATTTTTTTATAGTGATCAAAGTTAGCGAAGCATTGGAACAGATTGTCTGGGGAGTCTGGGAAACTCCTCCTTTGGAGATATTTAAAAATAGCTCGGACCAATATATACCTGAGGTGATACTGGCCTTGTTGATTATGCCTTCTGGCAGGAAGGATGGATTAGATGATCTCTTCATGTAACCTTCCAGCCCTATTATGATTATAATGTTTATACTGCTAAATTTATCCACACTCTTGAAAGCTTTGAAGACCAAGAACTAAGACCTGAAATTTGATTTGATAACTGAGGAACAGTCAGCATTTAATCAAAGAAAGAAAGTCACTTGTTGAAGTGCATCTACTGTATTTAAATGTTAAAACATTGGAAATTTTTCTATATATAGGAATGTATTCCCGTGTGAAGTGTGTTATTGTAATACCCTGACTCAAAAGATAAAAAATATATGGCTCACCATGGGCACACTAGCATCTGACAAGCTGGAATACTGACTCCTCACTATCCACAGATGAAAGAAAGTGCAGCAGCTGTTACTATTCAGGTAGCTGGTAGTGATGAAGAGCCCAGGAGGAGCCTGAGGCGGTCTACTGCCTTGACAATTGCAGGACAGATGGCCTTCGTTGTGATTTATATTACTAAATAATTCCCTCTTTCCACCTCTGTGTTGCCTGAATCTAGCTTCCTTCAGGTGGTCTTCACCCAGGGTATGGCTCAGGTAATGAGGCATTACTTTTGTAAGAAGTGTAGAATTATGTACTATCAGCATGTGTGTAAGACTATACAGGAACTTTTGTTTAAGAGTCAGTCTTAGGTGTTTGTAAATTCATCTTTTTTATATTTTTGAATTATGGTATGTTTGTTCCTTCTAGGAGTGAGATTGTGTGAGTAGCAAGGTTCAGTAAGGCAATTTCAGAACAGACAATCATTCTTTCATCCAGTCAAAAAGCTTTCTTTAAAACTTTATGCAGTAATGCTGCAGTCCCAGTAGCAGAAACATGAGATTCCGCAAGAGCACTTCTCAACAAACTGATGCAAAAATTTCTGACCCGTTAAAAATAAGTGAGAAAAAGGTTCACAGCATGAATTGCAAAACTTTGATCTTCTGAACTGTAAAGGATGGTTGGTTTTAAGCTAAAGGTTCAAGATTCCAACTTGCTGAAATCCAAAAACATTTCTAAGATCTTTTTATTTGGGAGGGACAGATTGAATAGGAAAGGGAATCCATTTTTCAGTAAGGTGCAGATTAAAAATCTTCTGAATTGAAAAATGCATTTATACTCTAGAATAATTCAGCTAAATATGCTTCAGTGCCTGTGATCGAAAAGGAGAAGATAGATCACTTAATTTTAGTTTGGCTATGAGGTAGGACAGACTGTCTTTCTAGGGCCTACCTTGACCAAATCTGCTTTTCTTTTTCTACAGATACAAAACTTGATTTTTTTATTTTTTCATGTGATCCTTAATAAATAGTATTTACTAAGAGAAAACAATGAAAAGGATGTTTTCCTTCCTTGATGTAGATATGCATCTGAAATGTGTCAGTAGCTTCTTCATGCCTTTGATCTCTTGGTTGGATATCCCTTTTCCTTAGTGTTCTTCAGGTTAGCATTCTGCAAGACTCTGGGCAGATGATGCTACTCTTTCTTTCCTTATTGGGATTTTCAGCATAAAACATATTGCAATAGATATCTTAGAGAATACATATATATATATACTTATGTATGCATGCGTATCTATATATGGCATAGAAGAGTTTGGAAGACACCTCAGGAGTTCATCTAAGAAGGCTGACTTCAAAGTTAGATCTGTTGCTCATGGCCTTTTCAAGTCAGGTTTAGAAAATCTCCACTTCCAGTGCTTAACTATCTTCGCCATGAATTTTCTTTTCCTCATATGTAGTCAGTATTTCCCTTGCTTCAACTTGTGACTGTTGCCTCTTTTGCTCTGCATGCCTGAGGACTCTGACTCTGTGTTTTTAATAACTGCCACTTTAGATAGCTCAGTTTTAAGTACACACATATGTATGTCTGCTTAATGATATAAACAGTTGCATAGAAGTGTTTTATGGAAGATATTTAATCTGTCTCATTTATGGAGAAATTGCATTTTCATTCTCTACCAGATCATTGGCCATTCACGGTATATTTTTTCAAGCAGTTGTCTGTTTTCCTTGCTGTGAAGTGGGCAGACTTGACATCTGACAAAATCTTAAATTCTTCAGATATTCAGAGGTAGTGAAAGCACCATAGAATCACAAAAAGGTTCCATCAAGAAAAATAAAGGATGTTGGCTCTTCTCTACACAGCTTTCTTGGCTGTCCCACTCTTAGCAGCTGTTTGACTTGCCGTATATATTCAGATAATATTCTTATAAATTGCTTCAGTCAATATTAAAACACAGCAGAAAAGTAAGGAGGAGGATTCAGCCTTGGAAAAAATCATTACAGAATCTAAGCAGAACAATTAGCCATGCAATAAATGTGCACAATGTAAATGTTCATGACTTACAAATATACAACTTCATTACATCCAACTACAGTTCTAAAAAAGAGAAAGCCAACACTGAAAAACAGGTTTCTTGCCGGGGGGGCGGGGGGGGGGTGTGAGAACAAAGAAGGGAACGATGGGGACTGAAGAAGGAATCATCTTTTCTAACTTTCAAACAACAGCCTGAAATGTTTTGTCATCAAAATAACTGAATTGTAAAAAGTCCTAGTCAGACATTATTTTTTGTCAGCTAGAGGGCCTACTTATCCACAACTGTGATTCTTTTTTTATTAACATCAAAGGGTCTTCATTTTTATCAAAACAGAGGATCTACAGTGTTTTGTTCTACCCTCATAATTTCCTGTATTTTTAAAAATATTTTTAAACTATAGCAAGGTAAGAACAAAGAATCCTCATTTTTCTTCCAATTATTTGTATACAAAGTTCTTTTTTAGCAAGGCTTTTCAAGAGCCAACTGGAAAGTTTAAAGTAAGGACACGTGAGACTTCAGAGATAATGTGCTGTTTTATGCTTGGATTATGCTCATGCAGTCTGGAGCCGCACATATGTTGAACTCATGTCCTGTAAAATGTTCACTGTAAAAAAAAAAAAAAAATCCATACATATTTGTTTTATTATAACTAATGGCAAAAGTCAAGATATGTAGTCATTGATTCCAAATGTAGTGGCTACTGCCTAAAGTACAAATCCAACATCACTGATGAAACCTGTTTTCTGGAGAGAAGATTAAATATTATTTACATCAATATAACTGCATTTTCACTCTGTTCTATAAAGACATTGAAAACTATATTTCAGATATCCTGCCTGTATAGCAAACTATGTTTGATCAGATTGCCTTTGATATTAAGATTTTTCATCATCTATCACCCATTTATTATTTAGAATATTTAGTTTAGAATTATCAATAGACACTAAAGGCCAATAATTTCTTCTTCTTGGTGACTGACCAACAAAAAAAGAAAAAAGCAGGGTCTCAAATGGATGGAGGAAGATTTAGAGAAGCTGGAGACTTTCCTGTATAAGATTGTCAGCAGTGGAAATTAATGGATTTCTGAGACACAAACCCACAAACTTCACAAGGAACAAAAAGTAAGAGCATATCACAAAGATAAAAAGGAGGCAGTGATCTCATTTTAATCAGGGTATAGACCTAGTACACTGAAAAATATTCCGGTGAAGGTCCTAAAATAGAACCTTGTGGTGAGCAAGGTGTCTCATGCAATAATTAGAGCCTAGGAATTTTCCAGCAGGGCCAGATGTTGAAGTTAATCAGCATCCGACAGCTCACTGCTAGGCATCCCACCAGAGCCTCTCAAACATAAGCTCTCCAAACAATTTTACTATTACGTTAATAGCGGTGGTTGTTTGGTTAAAAGAATCTGAAATCGCGTTTTGTTTGGCCAAAAAGGAGCAAACTATTACCCACACAACGATACTCAGTGACTCCGAGGCACCTTCAGACATCAGTGCTGCTGTTGTCAGGAGTCCGTTAGTTCTGGTTGTGATACGTCCTATGGCTCAGCTGTTTCCACCTGCTGTGGCTCTCTGCCTGAGGCTCTCACAGCCTCTTGTAATTTCTCCCTCATGGAATTTGGATGAAGTGCTGGCTGCTTCCCTGCCAAATGTGTCTGTGTGCATTGAGGACTTGATATGACCACAGGACCAATCTCTCAGGATACCACCATTGCATGTGACCATTGTTTCTCATTACAAATATGCAGCATCTATTTCTAGGAGGTGGTGGCATCAAACACATGATATTTAGCTTTTTATTTCACACTCTGCCAACTGATCAATCTGGAGGTCCCAAATCTTTGGCATGGCTTTTCTCACAGTACAAGCATGCTTATTTTCATTCATTCTTTACTGAAGAAAATATTACTGTGAACCCCTATGTTTCAGCAGTGCTGTATTGTATTTTGAGAGCTGAATATGACTATGTAGCCTTTTTGGTATGTTTCTTATTCTGTCATCAATCTTCAGAAACCCATTAGATCAGAGATAACAAGCCTATCTTTAATATTTTACAATAGATATTCTGAAACATTTTGCAAGTACCTGCAAGAAACATTCCATAACTATCTGAGAGATGGGAGAGAGACATGGAACATAGTCTTCTGGGGTTTTTTTAACACAACTGTAAAAGACTGGGAACTTCAATTCTCCTTTCTTTGTAAAATACTCAGGCTTTCATACTTGTACAGACAAACGTCACTCTGATTTCCCACACTTGACATCACATATTTATGCAAGTTCTGTAGTTCTGTGGCATCTGTTGAACTTCAGCCATCTGGACTCATGTTCTAGCCTTAGGCATCCATAACCTAACAATATTTAGCACATCTCTTTCCATATAGAAACTCGTTTGGCATCTTCTGAATTGCTGTTTTGAGCAAAGGTCTAGTAAAGCTCTACTAGACCTTTGCTCAAAACAGCAATTCAGACGATGCCAAATGAAGGAAAGCTTGTAGTAAAGGTTTTCCTTTCAGATTAGTCACCTGTAAACTCTATTTCAAAGTTATACTGACGTATTCCACTTCTCAGTTAGCTTGAAGACAGTACACAGATAATATGGTGTGTGCTCTCGCTTCGTAAACTGTAAATCAGCACATAGATATAAAAGTTACTTCTGGACTTTTCTGAAATCATCCATCATAATGGTTACTTCAGGACACTTAAGTGCTATGCTGTCAAATGGATTGACACTACGAGTTATGAGGTTTGATGAATCTGGGAAAGAGCAGGTTGTTATATCACTTCATGGTATCACGCATGTCAAATAGCCACTAGGAAGTAACACAAGACTTTAGAGTTCCTTAAATCTGAATATTCTATTGTGGCAACCAATGCCTACCTTTGAGTCAGAATTTTGATCTAACATTTCATTAGGCTGCATGATATTTTTTCCTCTATTCTTTTCAGCACAGCAAATGAGTACATCACACCACATATCTAGTTCACAGCTGTTCTGTCATATGATATATGGAAGACTGAACCTTATACCAAGTTGTTCAGTATTTTTAAGAATATCACTGTCAGGGTTTCACCTGTTTTCAGATAATTTAGACATGTTAGGCAAACAGCTTTATATTTAAAATTCTGTTAATGCAATAATTGCCCTTGCATTTCAATCTGGTGAAGTGCCTAATGAAGAACAAGCACTCAAAGTGATTTTTTGTCTTATATATTTTGTTCTTGGAACATAACTCTTGTCATATGAGAGCAGAAGGAATCCCAGCAGCTCTGTGATAATTCAGATCCCCACCCTTCTGAGTCCTTGTTTTCTCACACTGTCACCAAATTATCTGTGGCTGTTTTGAATCTGTGTCTTCCACAGCAGGATCTCCATTTTTGTGTAGCTAATATGCAAATAAGCACTTTCTTGTGCTTGTTCTTCTCTCAATACTACTTTCAAAAGTACTTCCTCTGGAAAACAAACATAATGATACTCTTAAAATGGTTATGATTATTGGTAAAAAAAAATTCCTAGTCAATCTGAGCCTCCAGTCATCACAGGTACAGTTAACACAGAACCAAATAATGTGAGATCTTGGGTGACTATGTTCAAAAATTTTTTTTCCTCCTTAGGAAGTAGCTGACAGCAGTCCAGGATGGGCATGTGGGTCTACAAGGCGATGCTTGTAGCAGCTCCAAATCAGTGTAATTGGAACATAGTTTCCAGCCAGGACATTAAACACAATGAAATTGTCTGTGAATCTTCACGGGTATTCATGAACTGAATGTAATTGCAGATAAATCATTTGGACCAGGTTCTACTTTTGTTTGAGATGCTCTTCTCTGCCTCTCCTTCCCCTTCAAGAAAGGTATGCCTTTTCCTCTGTAGAGACATTTGGACAACATTTTGTTTCAGCCTAGTTGAACTGATGCTTGTGTACGCTTCTCATGACCTCCAGCAATCTTTCCAAGCATAGTAACATCATCCAGGCAATTCTGGGGTCCAGGCTGACTGCAGAGAATCATGGGCATCAGTCTTCAAAAGTACTGGTTGCAAAACATATAAATACATAGCATTTTTTACACTTACTGGACTACTTATTCTACAAGGTCTTTGTTCTCACACAAAGCCACAGAGAAATCCATGATCTTTAGACAGAATTAAAGGCAGGCATGCATCTGATACTGCTCTACAGGATAGTTATAGCAAATAAAGAGACAATATCACATATTACTTCAATAGCCTGATGTAGTGTGTACATACGGGATTTGGGGAGATTGCTTTGGGTTTTTTTCACCAGTGTAGCAAAAACATGAACAGTGCACTTCTACAGAGCACCTTTGACTGCCATTATTCATGTTCAAAACAGAACCCACTCTCCTGGAGACATCACATATTTTAGATTGGGATCTATGATAATGCCAGACGATAACGTCTATCCTTTCCCTAAACTTTGCATTTCTCTGGTAGGATCATAATAATTTTCACGTTTTGTGTAGATTCTCATCAACAGCACAGTTTTCCTTGTCTGTTAAGAGTTTCTCAACCTTATAGCTTTACCAATGTAGAATCGCTGCCAGTTTCCTCAGCCTCTGCTCTAAATCCCAAACTTTTCTAATTCCAGCCAAGTTGCCACAGTTACTGTAGGTCTGATTCAAGCAATAAGTGCTCCCTAATCCATGGTGTTACTGTAATCACGTCATATGCCATGTTCTATGACCATTTTAGCTTCCAAAGTTGCATGGGAGAATCAGCTTCCTCACAACAGTTTCTCAGACCAGGTCTGTGTTGACAAAACTTAAAGCATTCAGCTAAGGTGAGTCCTTTAGACAAGGGAAGAAAAAAATGAACATGAATGAAACAATATTTAACACCTGCAAAGAGTGAGTAGAGAGTACATGCTGGTTTCTGCTCCAAGACAATGTACAAGCAGCAACACTCATTCCTCAAAAAGCTGTGTTGCAAATTACAAGTTTGTTGTTTTCCAACACTGATCCAAGTACTATAAGGGATTGTAGGCATGCCTTGGAGCTGCAGAAACAATACGTCCTGATGTGGGAGACAGAGGGATTTCTTTTTTATCACCAATTTGTCCTGCCCAATGGAGGTGTGCATCAACTTCTGGTAATTTAAAGGACTGCACAGGAAAAAAGATTGCAACAGCCCAGCATGGCCCCAGGGACAGGGTACATACCACGAAGCTACACGAGTTCAGGAATGCCTTTTTCCCTTCACTTCAGAACAAATAGGCAGTGCCCTCTACTGTCCAGCACCAATACTACAGCACACACCTCACGTGGGATTAGTTTACAGAAATGAAAATGATGATCCAGTGCGAGGGCATAGACCTACTTTTCCTTTGCGCCCTACTTGTCCTACTTTTTTCCAGGGAGTCAGATTTTCCTGTGCATCAGCAAAGGTGTTCTTTTGCCAGGTTTGACCCATATTATCGTACCATGTCAAAAGCTATAGCATTTGTGATGTCACAGCCTCATTTGAGTCTAATGTGAAGTACATGTATTTGGTCCTTGCCTAAGATTTTCCAACTTTTAAATGATCTCCATACATATTTTTTTTCTAAACAAGGTAACAATTTTTAATGACCTATAACATCATCCCAAACCCAGGATTCACTATCCTCATGTCTTTGCACTAAATACAGATTAGAGTAAAAAGCTTCCTCTTGCTAGTGTAGTATAAGCAGCTAGGAATATGGCTCTCAGCCACCTTGTAATGGTAACAGTTATTTTCTCTGACTTCCTATCCTCAGCAGTTCTGACAATCATAATCCATAATTAATGATTTTTATTTTTTTTTATTGATTAGCCTGACATACACAAAGCAGTTCTGGATTTAGCTCTGTACCAAGGTTCATTATCAAGCGGCCAAGAGAACATGTATACAAGCATCTCAGCTTCCCCAGGTTTGTGTTCAGTGTGCCGATCCAAGATCTGTGCTTTTGAGATGGGTTGGCAGGTCCTGTATGACAATGACAGTAATCTGTATATGGTTGATGTCAACTAAGACATATGTCTTCTCTGTAAGCTTGTGAGCTTTTTTTGCATCTGTATTTAGGCCAAGGTCGTCTTTTCTCCTTTAATGAATGGCTCTGCAGTGTTAGTTATATACTTGATATGGGAACTTATGGTCTGTAGTTTTCATTCCTTAATTTTACATTAGTTTTGTCAACATCTTCATTAAAGATATTCAGGAGCTACTCTGTTTTATGTTTATTGCCATAGTATCTCACAAATAAGGCTCCTTAATCTTCACTTAAGTAATTCTTAATACCTTTTAACCCATTTCAGTGGACAGCTTTGCATAGGAGCATGATTAGATGCTGGTTTGGGTAAATAATTAGCACTAACTAGTCACACATTTCTCTACATTGTTTTGTGCTCCACTGCAGTTTCGATCATCTTCCTGGTTGGATAGGAATGCCTTATGGCGGTCTCTCTTCTCGTCCTGCCATGGATTTCCCCATATATGTTGTTGTTGTTAGGTGAAGACTTGTACTTTTGCTTGTCTCCATTCAGACTAGCCATTTAACTCTCCCCAAAGGTGCTCCCAAACTACAAATATTTTCCCCTGTCCCAGCTAGAGGACCAAACTATCAGTACCTTCTACACCATTCACATTTTCCAGTGAAATATCTCAGTTGCCATCTGCACCCTTATGATAGTGGGAACAGTGTCTACCTGAGGATTAGAAGAATGAAACTGCATATCATTATCCCTTCAAAGTCATTGGTGAAAACCTGCTGACACCTTTGATATAGCAAAATATTTAGTATCAGTTCTGAATGTTTTCTGGTTGGTAGTATAAGCAAGTGAGCATTTCCATGTTATTTACATCCTGCTCTTGTCAATCTGTGTGTAAGCGAAGGCTTTCATGTCTTTGCCTCCTAAAGTGTCTCTCATTGTTGCATAAGACCTTCCCCAGGCCCAGTCTTGAGGCTCTGGTTCTTCAAGAGTGATTCCACAAGCCATTTTATTTTGATTTAGGATCTCTAAAGGCATAATGTACTTTAATTTGTCAAATTATCCCAATTAATCTTGTTTCCACAGTAACGAATTGGCTTAATGATAAAAAAAAGACAAGACATGCATTAAGCAAGACTTACAGTTAGAATTTTAGATCCAAATTAATAAACAAAAAGTAAGTTAAACACACAAAAAAATCTGAGCTTGTATTGTACAAGGCTGTTTTGTAGATGGCTCAGGATATCTCACCTAAAATTCCTCCTGTATGTCCTACCTTCAAAAACTGGGACATCCAGCATTCACAGAATCATTCTTCCTGCCTTTAAAGCATTGTTGGTTTCCTTTTGCTGTGTGATATGGTGTCTAGAAGTAGAAATAGATCTGGATGCAATATTTTAAAAAGTGAGATCACTAGATTTACACTGTGGTTTCCTGTGTTTTCTCTTCTGTTTCTAATAATCCTTCACATCTTAGGCGTTTATTTGTCAGATGAACTGAACATTAAATTGATGTTTTTAAAGCACTATCCACAATAACTCTGAGACTTCTTTCTTCAGTGGTAATAATTTTAGGTCCATTGCTTTGTGTGTACAGTTAGGCTTATGTTTCCTCATATAATTTACTGATCATTTATCAGTATTTCTTCTATCATTTTACCACTGTTACTCAGTATCACAAGATCTTCTGAAACTTTGCCACCTTTGTTATTCCTTTCTCTAGACCTACAGTTGCCCAGATCACTCTTTGAGGCCCTTTTAAAATTTTTTTTTGTCAATTTCCATTGCTCTGACACTAAGGCTGGTAAATTTTGAGCTGCTTCTCATCTAACGACCAGGTTTTAGGGAACCATTTGCTCAAAAATTAATGCTGTGGATCCCACACCACAGCAAGACTACTCTTCCGCATCAGACCAGATGCACATTCTTCAGTATTTCTTGTACGCTGTACCTTTTTATGAACGTTTTTCTGTACCGGGTGCAGGTGCCCAGGCATTGGCAGTGAGGGCCTGCAGGGTCGGCCCCTGTGAGGAGAGGCCGGGGCTGCCCCGAACCGGACACAGCCGGTTCCAGCCGGTTCCAGCCGGTTCCAGCTGGTTCCAGCCGACCCACCACAGGGCATGGCTCAGCCCCTCAAACTGGTGGCACCTCTGGGAAAGCGTATTTGGGAAAGGACAAAAAATGCTAGACAGGCAGAGGGGGTGGAACAAACAGAGCGAGAAGCTGCAGAGGGAAAACCAAGGTCAGAGAAGGAGGAAGAGGAGGAGGAGGAGGAGGAGGAGATGCTCCATGGCACCGGACTATTCCTTGCAGGCTGTGGAGGACCTGCACTGGAGCAGGTGGATATTCCTGCCAGGAGCTGTGGCCTGTGTACAGCACACGCTGGAGCCAAGGAAAAGCGTGAGGAAGAAAGCAGAAGAAAGAAACTGTTACGTTCTGACTGTAACGCCCATGCTCTATCCCCCTTGCACAGCTTGGGGCAGGGCTGGGGGGGTAGAGGAGTCTGGACTGAAGGTGTGAAGTTGAGTCTGAGAAAGGGGGCGGGAAAGATGTTGTTTTAATGTTTCTATTTTTGTTTACCTCTACCAGAAAATACCTATTTTAATTGTCAATACATTCATTTTCCCTGAGTCAAGTCTGTTTTGCCCATGAGGGTAACCGATAAACAATCTCCCTGTCTTTACCTTGACCCGTGAGCTTTCTCACTCCCAGTCCTCTTATTTTATCCCTGTCCCATCCCACTGGGGTGGGAGTGAGAGAAGAGCTAGATGGGAGTTTGGCTGGTTAACCCACCACAATTTCTCTTAAACTTATGTTTTTACTTGGCTCAGACAGAAAACTATTTAGTAAAATGCCTTCTTACTTAATGGGCAGCTACTGCTTCCAAACACAGACTGCAAATTTATTTAAGAAATCCTACTTACCTCATCTTTGTTGATTTTTTTCCCTTCCAACCCACGTCCCTCCAGAAGCATCAGTGACAGAGATGATGATCATGGGCAATTTGGATCATGGTTAGTTCTGTGTAACTAGTGAGCCTCCCCTGTCTGAAATGGATCCTGGTCACGAGTCTGAGACTTTTTGGAATATATTAACATGCATATCTCCTGCACCATTTGGGAAACAAGCACAACATATTTTCATGGCACCTAATTTGAGAGGTGTGCAAACACTGGATTGGGGCATATATATATATATATATATATACACACCTTAGTAGGAAGCAGCTGAAGAAAATTGTCTCTAATGTTACGTGCTACATATTTAAAGAGAGGCTGAAGATTTTAGGTGACTATAAACTACAGATTTCTGCCACAGTCCATCTGCTACTAGAACAGAGCACAGCAAGGAGACCTAACTGAGAGGGGTTCAGCTTGGAAGTGTAGCATTGGTATTCTGGTAGCATGTAAATGTGATAGAACACAAGAATTAAGATATTTGACAACTAGAATACAAGAAGCTGTCAGCAGTACCGCATATAGTGAAGAAAGATGGTTTAACTCTAAGTTCCTTCAAAAACAGCTTGGTTTTCGCCATGGCATATAACTTTGGATACCTTATGAGTAATGGAAGGATTATACCTTAGAAGCTACTGATGTAGTGAAACTGTCCAAAGCAAATCAAAATGGAAATCTAAACTTGACTGGATATTACTGGTATCTTGTGTTTGTTCACTGTTGGGCATATTTTCTGCAGTCTTAGTCCTGCAGTGGACTTCTTACTGTTAGAAAACTCCATAGAAAAATGGATGTTTCCCATGGCCAGGTAATGTTACAGATTTCTGACCTTTCCTAACAATGCATTCAGTGGGTGGGCACACTACAGCAGAAGAAGCAGTTTCAAACCTGCTGAGCTATGAGTTGCTCATTTGAGACGTTAGCTATCAGATCTCAAAACTATTGTGGGTGAGGCAGCCACTTCCATCTAGTCAGCAGCTGTGAGAGGTACCACAGCAAAAGAAGAGTAGCAATAGAGCAACATCACTTGTTCAGGGAAGTGGGGTTTGTATACCCGGCCCTGTGACAGTCATCAAGGAATTGTGGAGAAAGGGTTGAGAAGCTACTCGGAAGTAGCTAATTAATTAAGGAATACAACAAGAGAGGCATTTAGGCAAAAGGGTAAACTGCCTGGAAAGCTGAAGATTGCTTTTAAGGAGCTGAACAACAGCAGAAAGCTCCTTCAGGAGGAAGACCAGAAGCTTTACAACAGTGGCTGAGAAGAAAAGAGATACAGATAAGACATTCAAATAATCGCAGATGGATTTCTGAAGAGTGTATCTTTTTAACGCTTAGAGAAAAGAATAACACTAAAATAGTAAAATTCTGCAAAAGAAGTTCTTTCTAATAACCAGGCTTTATTTTCAAGTAATAATAGTCAAGCACAAGTTCTGAAAGGATTTTTTTTTCAGCATGTAAAGTATTTTTAAATAACCAGTTACTAAACTGACGAGATTCAGATATCTTATAGCTAAGTATCTTGAGACTTATCATCTTAAGTCACACAGTAAACATTAGTAACTATTTTCATTTAAATTAGATAGTCATTGCCAGCTTTATGATTCCATAAATGAGTAGCAGCTCTAGCTCTCTAATCTACAAATATACATTCCCTTGCAATTTTAATCACTCTGAAATGGAAAAGGTCCCCACCGATTTTGAATGCAATGGATGGAGTTCTTCACTTCTATAGCTTCCGTTGAATAATTCTTTTCTATATAGCACTGGGCCAGTTGCTTCATCCTGCTAAAGTCACAAAGTGATTTGACTATAGATGTTATATAATGTAAATATTAAAGAGTGATGTCAGAAATCTTTGTAGGAACAGGTAACACCAAAAGAGCTGATGTTGTGACTGCAACATTCTCAATCTTTAAGAACTTCTTTTTTCTTGTATCAATTATTTTCACATTAACTTTAGTTTCTTATAATAAAATACAGTTGAACAATGTTATTTTGAACATTTAAGTACAGTTTGAAAAAATAATTAGGGAAAATACAAGATAACAATGCTCTGTAAATACTTAAATATGATTGAAAGAAACCCTTGCATTTTCATCATGTAATAATGCTCCTATTAAATCAACTTATTTATAGAGTAACTGACTTATGAAATCATGCTAATGACATACCAAATTAACATAGACAGTTGGTGTATATTTTACTAGACAAGATTTTTCATTTATAACCCATTTGAAGTGCCAAAATTTGTCAGCATCATTTCATGCATTTGGAAAGCTGTTCTTTCAACTGTACACGCACGTACAATATACTACAGGAATTGAAAGCAGGCATTTAAGACTGACTTATTCCTCTGAACCAACTAGAGGTGTTTCTGAACTGTATATTTCACCAAATAAGAAAATCAACCAGCCTGAATAATGTAAATGTTGCCTGGAAGCACATGTTCACTAAAGGCAGCTAATATAACGAAGATCCTCGTAGTGAAAGATGGTTATAACAGTTCTATAAATTTACTCAGATTTTTTTGGTGTTTCCTTTTTCCTGCACTCATGTTATTTTCTGTTTCACTTCATATATGTGCTTCAACTTTTTGAGCTCTTGAGATACTGAAATATGAGAAGAGATTAAAATTATTTAAGATTCAGCCATTAACCATACAGTAAGGTTTCATGGGTTCTTGTCCTAGAAATGAAAAGTTAGCTGTCTCTTGTCAGTTAGTCTTTGATGTTTTACACACATACACAGAATAATAAAGATGTATTGATTGACTTCTGTTGAGGTTAACCTTAAGATTTGTTACACTGAGCAGTGAGTACTGACTTAGTCAAGACAAGGAAGGAGAATCAATCTCTTATTTTCATCAAAATATCAAGACATTTCTAGATAGACACAGAATTTACTTATAAACATATTTGGAACTCAGTTTTGTAATGAATGAAAATCAAGAGGTAGAAATAAAATCTTTTTCTAACAGTTTAAAGAAAGCAGTAAAAATATTTATGCACTAGTGAATGGCTTGCCAGGAACTAATTCCATTTCAGGGAAACTGAACATTTATGTGTGATGATTGTCCCAAAATGTAGTTTTATGGCCTTTGAAAGTGAAAAAAGTGAAACTTACGACAATACTTTGTGCTTTTTATATGCTCCAAAGTTTTCTACTGAGCTGTGAGGTTAGTCAGAAACAAACAGAAAACATCTACTTTAAATGAGAGCAGGATTAGTCCCTTCTTTGAAAATTCTTTAAAAAAAAAAAAAAAAATCATGTATCTGAACAAGTAAGAAAAGACACTTTCTGGAAGTCATTCTAGGTCTGATAATTTAACAAAAAATTAAAAAAATCAAACCACAAACTGGGCTTCACTCCATTTTTTCATTCACCATATATTTACTTCAATCAGTTCATTCAATGTATAAAGTTAATTTTCTGCATGAAAGTCAGTGGAGTTGGGAGAAATGTAAAAGAAGATCTGATCATCTTTAGAACTCTTACAATTCATTACTATGCATATAAGAAAGAATAAATATTTTGTAGGGTTCTAATAAAATTAAAAATCAGCACCAAAATTCCTTATACATCTGTTTTACTAAGCCTTTCTTCTCCAGGATTTTTAATCAAGTCACAAGCAGTTATTAATAATTCTGCAAATACAGATCTGTAATGGTTAGGGACCGAGGTTAGGATCCTAGGTTAGCATCTCTCAGCTCAGGGCAGAAGAGTCAAACCCCATCTCCCATCTACTTGCTGAGCATGCCATAATCACTAAACAAATGGGGTTTGTCTTTTTTTGCTATATGAATAACTAACTTTTTGTACCTGATTTCTCTGAATTTGTTTCCCAGCTTATGGTTGTTTTCAGAAGACAAGACTGTCTTACTTCATTTTTAAAGAAAAGATGCACAAGCCTACTGTCACAATGGGATACCAAGCCACCAATCCCATATTAACAGAGCCCCACATAAATACTCTTGAGTCAAGCAATTCAAGTGTTTCAGTAGCCCATCTGTCCTCAGTGTCTTTTCCTGCCTAACATGGCATTCTTTACTCAACTTGTGCATGTCTCTGATTACCCTACTGCACTGTGAGGGATGCCAACCTGGATTACATTTCAGGTGACAGAGGAAAGAACATCTATCACTTTAGGTCTTCTTATGTCTAATTTTTTTTGCCTCTGACCCATCTGAAAATAAATTTTAGCCCTGTTTGCTGATCAGCAGATGGAAGGAATCTTCCACCTGGCAGTACCACACTTTTCTGACAGTCACAGATGCCTGCTCGGCACATATTTATTGTGAATGGATTTCTCTTACTGTCCTGTTGGATGCATTATGCTCTGGAAAACAAAGCTGGAATTATCAGGGGTATCTGGACCTAAATGGATGATAATCAGTAACTGCAAAAAATAGATAGAGCACAGGAAAAAAAGATAAAATGAATTCATTGTAAAAAGGTAATTCTACAATGTCTCAGTTTCCTGAGATAGGAGTAAATGATGGTATAGGGAGAACAAACATACTGTTTGTTGAAAACTTGTGTATTTAGAATTTGTATCCCTTTATGTCCAGATTTTAAACTGTAGATAAAGTGTGTATGGAGCTAAAAATGTGTGTCCTGAAGACTGCAACTACTAGTTGGTATAGGTATGTATGTGCTGAAAAGAACAATAGGGAAATGGCTGGGGAGACAAGTAAAAGGTCACTCACCTTCAGATACAAACTTTGCACTTGAGGAATGTAGTGATCCAGAAATATTTAGATCCCTCTGAACACAACTATCTTCTGGATCATCCTTACATCAGGGAATTTCTCCCTGGTCTCACTGTACTAGAGATCTCTCCCAGTTACCTAGCACCACTTAGTGAGGATGTACCTTTCCATCCTCCCTACCCAAAGCCTCATCTTGGAAAACTCTGTAAAATTTGAGCAAGTCGAACTTCTTTCTGAGGGCAGGCTCGTTCTTTTTTAAATTCCTCTCACTTTTTAATATAATGGCATTAAGGGATGCATACATCCTCCTTACATGTAAATCTTGAACAGCAGAAATCTCATACCTGTGCTTCAGCTTTATAGCAGAGAGATACCAAAGCATGGGCTGGACTATAAAAATCCTTACGACAGTTTTTGGAGAAGGCGGATAAGTCTGTTTGTTAGCCACGGAGTTAATAATACAATATTTTACCCATGTTCATCCATTTCCCACTACTGCTGAAGAATAGTACAGAAGATTAAGGAAGACAAAATTGTAAACTAAAAAACCTGAAGGTTGTTGCTTGGTTCTTTTACTTGGCCACTTACTAAAAACAAAGAAATAGGGGATCTAAAAGGACCTTCAATTCCTTCTTCCCATAGAAATGAGAGGTTGGATAAGATAAGGGGAATATTGGTAGGTTTTCCCTTTGAAAGTGGAACATACATCTTCATGAACCACAGCTTTCACACACTACCTCCTTTATATTTTTGACAGAGGTCCTGCTAGGATCTTCATCTCACAATGCCCTGGCACAATCAGGACTTTATCAGGAATTTATTATCTCCCCTTTTGGACTATGGTTACAGATCTTCTTTTCTCTGGACACCTTGCTGACTTAATACTTAGAGGGGTAACTGGAAAAAATGTCTCCATCCTCTGAGGGTTTCTGAGATTTCCCATCCTACATGTATCTCGAAAATTGAAATCCCTAACTTCCAAAAAATAATTGAGATGGCATGAATCAAAATTTTTAATGTTTCATTTTTGCATCAGCCTAGAAATGCTTAATTATTTTTAATAGTGAATTAATGTAAATTTCTCAACAGTAGTAATTTTGAAAAAAAATGTTAATTTTTTCATTTTCTTTTTGAACATGAATATTTTTTTATACATTCTAAAATTCCTTCAATTTAAATTTATGCTTGCAAATAAATGGTGACAGTTGTGACAAGATAATATTTTTCCATTGGAGGGAAAAATTAAAAAATCATTCAAAGAAAACCAAATGATTTTTTGAGCAAAAGTACAGTATGCTATTATGCTAGTGTGCTGGTGCTTCTGTTGTCAGAGAAAGTCTAGACGCATAGGTGGTGGTATGTAAACAGGTACATTTGGCTTGCTAGTTTACGCTGCTGCTCAGAGACTCCATAAAGATGTCGATCCCTGAAGAATATTTACAAGTTCAGGTATGTTGTTTGCCTGACTTCAGTAGGTTGTTCTGCACTTCTGATTTTTTTTTGTCTTTTACCTTACTTTCCCAGCCTATTTCAGCTTTTCTTCCTCTCCCTGTATCTCGTTTCTTGTCCTCTTTTAGTTCTGCTCTCCTATTCCTGTCCTAGCTCCCAGTCTCCATTCGTTCATCCATACTTCAACTTCCAACACAGTACATAATGAATTTCATTTTCAAGAACAGAAAAAAATCTCAGCATCATGGCAGTGGACATATTTGTACAAAAGCTACAAAGCAGGTAGCTTTAAAAAAAAAAACCCAAAACCACCGCCACCAAAAAAAACCCAACCAGAAATCAAAGAAAAATTCCAAAAGGAGATTAATTTGAAATCTTATTTCTTGAGGGTCTTACGTGTTTTGAATGCTTTGAAGTGTCAACATCATTTGCTGTAGTACCGTAGCTAGTGGGTGTAAGTATCCTGTTGGGTCCAAAGGAGAAAAGGCAAACCTTTTCAACCTGCGCTTTAAACCTGCCTGTGACTTACATTGTCCTACAGCAAAGACGGGAGCGGGCAAAGTGATTGCTTTGGAATTGCTTCCTGGTGATGCTGTGGGCATAGAGAAATTGCCTATTATCACTTACTCTGGCAGACCCTAAACTCTCTCTGGCCTTTTAATACTCAGGAAACCTTATGTGTGTATATATATATATACACACACACATTATATATATATTTTTTACATATATATACACATGCACATACTCACAAACTCAAGCATGCATATACTGTGTGTTTAGGGTACTTGCAAGTCTTTTACTATTGCTAAGATAAGATAAATACCTCAGCATTATAACAAAAGAGCCTTTCCATTACCTGTATCAGCAGTAGCTAGTTATAAACAAGAATGTAAATCGTGTGTGCAATGTCTATTAAAGACATAGTATAATGCCAGGACCTTATTAATAGAAATAAATATCAGAGGTAAAAATGAACTATTGTCTGTGCACCAACCCTAAAGACATGAGATGTATTGGGTTTGGGAGATTTTTGTCACATCTTGTGAGATCCTCTAGAAGCAGTCGGGGTAATGTGCAGTTCCTGAACGCCTTTTAAGACGTCGCTGTCTGCAAGTGCCCCTCTGCTCCCGCTTCTCCCTTCCTCTTCGTCTGCCCCCACTTCCCTCGTGTCTCAGGAAAAGTGTACTCCAGCCTTCACCAGCTATAAACAGATAAAACTGACATATGGTCAATAGTATTTTAGGGCCTGCAAGTCATGGTGAATATTCAGCTTTTTGCTTTTTTTTTTTTTTTTTAGCTTCAAAGAGAGTTGTTTTTCTATCTCTCCGTGGCCATCTTACTATCATTCATGCAAGGCAAGAAAGACAGGGAAGATCTAAACATTCAGGATTTTCTTCTCTTCTTTGACAGGCAGTAATGCTGTTCCTAAGTGCTGCCACTTTTCACCCACAGAAAAGAATCTTTTCTGACCTGCACGACTGTCAAAAACGGACACATACGAATGAGCCCTGTGTAGGCTGAGAACCACGATATCAAAGCACCAGTATTTACACACCCTACTGAAAACACTGGTCCTAGGCACCCCTCGCCCTGTCTCCTGCTTAGTTTAACCCCAGGCCACACAGCATGGCTCACTAATTGTGGAATGCTGTTTTGAATACAAGGTTCAAATAGCAAATTTAAACTGTAGATTTAATCTTCCGAGAACTGTTGAGATGTATGTAATTTTCTTCCACAAAAGCTGAACAAAGAGGTGGTATAACATTATGATTGTGTAAATCTTCTTTCAACACCTCCATTGTACAAAGTGTAGTCGCAGTGATTGAATAGCAACAAACAAAAGTCTCTCTTCAATTAAACCTCTGTGACTCACAAACACACAGAAAGCTTCATCTAACATATCTTCTATAATTAGATTCCTCCTTTAAGGTAAAGTGCTTTTGTTTTAAAGCATGTTTGGAATAATCCCTGAAAAAAACAAGTGATAAAGATCAGATATCTGTTTTGTTCTGATTCATTCCTTTAAAAGTCAGAATTTTTTATTGGAGCTGTTTAAATCTAGCTATAGAATTACACACACCCACAAAAAAAAAAATTAAAAATAGCATGGAGTTTTGCTACTATCACATGGCTATCCATCACAATTCAGCACCTATAATCAATTGATATGCAGTAGGCAAATGACAGTCTGTAAGTTATAAAGTATTCCAGCAGTGGTAGCTAGGGGGAAAAAATCAGTATGTTGCCATTTTCAACAATTGAACAAATTTAGTGGAAGCTTAAAATAACTTTCAGATGAGAAGTAGACATAATGCGTAGTAAGAAAACCTGTAAAATATTCATTGTGCAGCAACATTCAAAGGCAGTGGGACATCAGTATTCATTGTTCAGTATTAAATATAATAAATATAGCTATTCTGTAACAGAAACATTAGCTTTTTGTGTAAAAAAGATGACACGGAATGTTATCCTTGAGGCCTTAATATGCCACATTCTTTCACATATAGACATGCAAATCTTCTGCACGCAGGCAGTGCAGAACTTCTTCAGTTTTAAGAGTTATTCTGTTAAAATTGGACTGGTGTGCCAGATATTCCTTCACAAAAAGAGATGAGGGGGGCAAAGTGATGTGTTGCCCCTAATCCAGGAGAGGTGCTGTTATACCTGTATTATATTCCTGAGACTTTTCCTTCATCCATTGCTCCAAGCAGCCTTGACTAACTCTTGTGTTTATACGGCAATGCTGCAAGATTTACAACCATGGATTGAAAAGATAGAGGACAGGCTGACCTCAGACATATGCAAACAAAAATTGAATCACCTTGAGTATTTTTCATATACATATGTGTTAGCGGGGTAGATTGGGCCTGTATAACAAAGCTAGGCTAAATGTTAAATGATTACTAACGCTTGCCTTTATTTACTGAATGATATTTACATTTTCTTAGGAGTAACACTGGGCAGATAATGGGGGTTTTTTTTCACTTTGATGCCTGAACTTGAGGATGGAAGAGGAGTGGAGGTCAGGCATCAGTTCACACCCAACAAGGGCTGACATTTTTTAAGGCTTTTAGAACAGCCAGAAGTGTTTGATTCTGGCTTCCATAAGACTGCTCTAGAATGCCTTTGTCTCCTAGGAAAGGTGAAAAAACAATGACTCAAAGCTCCTCCCAGCTTGCTTCTTTCCAAAATTCAAAGAGGGGACTTTCCTGTCTCTTATGCTGAAATACTGGCCCAGTATTGCAGCATATCCTAAGGCATAGAGAGAAATAACAATCCTGCGATTACCATTGATGGCGAAAGATCTGAGAAGAATCAGGTGGTGGACATCTCGTCTCATGGTTACATCTCTTCTCATAGTTGTGGGCAAGGAAAGCCCCCTTTCTGTGTTGGTTTTATTCCACAGTGGGTGCCAAAATATTTTCAGGGGTCTGCAGGCATAAGTGGTCTGCCTCCCCCATTGCCAGTGCTACTCAGCCCCCTTGTCGCCTTTCCAGTCTTCTCTACAACCAGGTGTGGGACCCACCTGGGAAGCCACACATTCACGTCTTGTTCCTCCCTCTGTAGAAAAGATGGGGCTAAATACATCTTTTTCCATCTACAACTCAACATTGCTATTATCTAGGACGATTTTTCTCCAAGAGAATAAAGTTCTTTCTCTCCAAAGGTTAGCTCTTTTGTTCTGCATGGAAGGACTACACAATAAAAACAGTCTTATTTTCAAAGGAGACCACACAGGTGTCCCTCATGCTTGTTTTACTTTTTTGGTTATACAGTCACTGTCACCATAGGTGGCACAAATTACTTCCCTTTGCCTTTAAACTAGCCACTTTTGGAACCTGTCTGTGAGTGTCTTCTGCAGTATTTAAATGATGCTATCTTTCCAGAAGCTCTTTTCAAGCCCTCTTTCCCCCTTACTGATTTATAGGTCACGCTCTGATGCACAAAGCTCCAAATGAAATGGAGTTCAACCAGTAGTAGATCAAGGTGTGCTACAGCTATAAAATAATTATTTTATTATTTAGTTAGTTGTTTTGCTATTTTTTATTTGTGAAAGGGTATGTTACAATAAAAGTCATAGCAATAAGAGAAGGAAGTGTGCAATTGTTACATCAGTAAGTTTCAGGTTAATCTTTTCCTATTCCCTGAATCATTGTAAAATGTTTACTGTTCCCATTCTATCACTGTTGGTAAAGCTTCTGGCAGCCTTAGATATGTATTTAAAACAGAATAAAATCTTTATTTTTAAAATTTGTTTTCTTCTTTCTTCTCCAAAAGGAAAAAAAAAAAAAAAAAGTAAAGGACGATCCCAGCTACACAAATATTTAGTGTCTCATTGAGATAAAATGATACAGTTTATTCCAAGAAGGGAACATATTCTCTAGAAGAAAATTGAAAAGCAATTGGTGCTATTTTATTTACAGAGCCCTGAGTTCCAACAACATTATTCCTCTTAGTCCTTGAGGAAGTAATATACTCTCACCCTTAAAACGCTGTAAGTAGTCGATAATCCATTATTACAGTAAGCCGTACACTCTCACAGTAATTATCTAATAACCCCTTATAAAAGACCGTAGCTTCCTAATCTGTTTATAATTATCATTTCAATGATCCTGTGCATTAATGTCTGACCTTCAGCAACTCTGACCTGATCTTAATTAGCTGTAATATCAAATCATCACTATATAAGAAACTAGCCATGACCAAATGAATGAACCCCAGGTACAGTTAATTTCTGGAGCAATTATCTTTTCATGTAGGGAGATTTAAATGATTATCTGCACAATTTCACACAGTTTTATGTAATTCTGTGACATTATAAATTCTGTTTTAAATCATATTTCAAAGGCATGGCTCTGCAGACTGACTTCATATAGTACACTAAGCTATCAGGATAGTATATCATACTACCAGTGTATAAGAGTAGATGATTTTTGTGTCATTATTTTCAATTACGCAAAGTGTATTTCACAAAGTGATAAATTGCAGCTGAAATATATAAATATGTGCCAAGGTAGTCTAGGGGCTAGTGACATCCAGTATAAATTGTATGTCATTTTAAAGAAATGTTACATTACATTAAAAGGGTGTAAGTAATTGATAATACCATATGTGTTAAAGCAAGATTAGAAAATTCTAAAATGTGTATTGGTAATATGCATGCAGTATTTACAATGCATTTGAAGCTGAGTATCATTTATCATATTTAAAAAGCTACTGTATAAAAAATGAGAATACCACAGAAAATATTTGAAGCTGTTATTTAACTCATAATTATGCAGTACTAAGGGCATAGGGACTATTTAATGTGTTATTAAAATACCCAGGCTTCTGATTTATAGTTTAATCTGACTGGAACATAACACAAACCTTCATGCTGTCCCAGCTATTTTCTTCATGCTTTTCTACGCACACACAAACACGCACACACTAGTGGGAAAATTCACAGTCTTTCAGATAAACCAAGTAATTTAAGCTTCGGAAGACAGTTCTATAACCAATACATGGGTGTGCGATGTTAGCGCATTTTTGAATAATACATCTCTGGGAAAAGCCAGTAAGTATTCATTCTAGGTTTTTCAGGGACACAGTTTTTTACTCAGTTGGGGAAAAAAAAAGTATAGAGCAGCCTTTTTATTTCAGAAATTGCAAGCCAGTTGCGTGAAGTATTTCAACAAGCATATTATTTACTGTCCTTTCTTAACACAATTTATCAAAGTTAACCATTGAACCTTCTTCCTCAGAGCTCTTTCAAATGCTAACATTTCCTACCTATAAGCCCAAACATTTGTCCTACAGCCATCAGATGAAGATAGCAGCCTGATGAGGGTGATTGATTTGAAAGGTAATTTGAATGGAAGATGTTGTGTACATCCTCTTAGTGATGCCACAATGACAGCTCAGACAACCTTTCCGTAATATATCACCCAGGGAAGCGGAAAAGAGTAAATTTAACAAGTGGCATTGCCTTCTTACCACATTTTTCTTTTCTCCTAATTTAATATCTTCATTCTATATTATGTCTAGTTATTTATAAATATCAAAGATAGTCAACAGATGTCTTGTCTTACCATTTAATTAAGTCAAACATTCCGTAAGTGATGTATAAAATCAGACAATTAGTATCCACAGGCTAAACAAACTAAGGAAATAATTCCTAGAAATTATCAAAAAGCGATTGCAAAGAAATCCTAGCCAGCTTTCTGATCAAATGGAACCATCTGTTATCCTCTTTACAGGACCTTTTCTTTTCTTTTTCACTTCCTTTCCGTATACACATATCTTTAATTCCTTCCATATACTTAAAATCAACCATGTGCTTTATAGGTCCTGGCAATTTTCTCCTTTACACCTTCAGCATATTTCTGTCAAGGAAAAAATTGTCTCTACCTATATCAAACACTGAATAGTTTAAATCATTAAATAAACTTCAGCCATTTTAAAGGTTGAGGGTTTGAAAAAGTACAATGAATTGTTTTCATAGAAAGTGAAATATTCTCTTTAAAAATACTGGAATATATTATCTTCTTGAAATATTATCGTCTTGCTCTAAAATTTTTTCCTGGTTTAGATCTTCTGTCCTGTATTTCATTTTCATATCTTACAGTTGAGATACACATATGGACACTTCAGGAGGCTTAAAATCAAAATCAAATTCCTCTCTTCTTCAAAAGAAAATAAGTCTACATTTTAATCAAAGACATTTAAGGAGAATACATATTTCCTTCTTTTTCACCTTCGATAATTTTAGTGTGAAATCTTGCTTTTTTCCTCCCATACATTTCACTTTAAAAAGTAATTTAGTAAAAGCTTATATGAATATTATGATGTTCACTCATGGATTTTAGAAGAGAGAGTGAGAGCAAGCACACCATCTAATCGGAAAGAGCTGGAAGCATTACATTTGTGTAGGAGACAAAGGCATCCAGGCTTTTTTGTATGGATTACACTTACTTTGGAAGAGAAGTAGCTACCTGGAAACTAGACTTTCTTCCATAAACCCACACACATACAGACAAGTCTTTCATCTTCTTCTGGACAATACCAAGCCAGAAGCAGCTAGATTTTGGGTCTAAATTGCAATTACAGAATTTCTCATGAGTCAGATATGTCTCGCAAAAGGCCAGTGCCACACACTGTAAACTCTTCTAGCATATTAACCCAAGTATTTAGTAATCTGTTTGTCAGAAAGCTTGTGTATGAAAGAGGATGATAAAAAAACATCGTTAGAGGTAAACAAATAAACAGAAATGAGCTGGAAAATGATGACACAGATCTTCCGTAAGTCCAAACAAATAGCATTGTTTCTTTTTTTATTTTTTTTCTGGGAGGTTGTATGTTCAATCTGAAGTATAGCTCTTTGAGTTACTTAGCTTGGAAGCTGTTCAAAACAGGGATCATGCATTTGTTCCATGTTTATTCAGTGCCTGTTATAACAAAACCAGTCTGCAACGACAGGTCACAAAGTCTACTGTAAAAATAGGAAGCATCCCATTTACATTTACAAATCAGTGATATAACAGGTTGCAGAAACTGACCTTAGGTTTCAGCAAAATGCTAAGGACCTTGTAATCATGACCTATAGGTGTGTACAATGCAAAATTGTTTGGGACTGGCTAGAAAGTATTCATATATGGAAAACTTACGTAGTTATCGCAAAAATTTCTCTCATGAAGTTATGTTCTCGGGAGCTAATGAACACAGGATACATAGGCAACATTTGCTGTAGCGCATACTTATCAATGACAATTCTTCCTCAGCTAATATAAGTGTTTTCTGGAATCTTGAATAGCCGGTCTGTACACAGGACACACATAGGCCGGGTACTAGCTCTGAGCGTGGGTCTGCCTCATAAAGGTTTAACTCCAATGCCAGCTAAGCATGCGATTTAAAGTCCTCCTAGCAGCAAGGATATCTGTGATTTCGAGGTACAATGACTGTGGTCATTGCATTACTTGTAGTTCTTTGTCTAGAGGCAGGGGAGGAGATTTGACTTGGTGGAGGAACTTTTTCAAGAGTGCAGGAGGTATGCCAAAGCTTTTCGTACCAGCTTCAGGCCATGCCTTGAACAGTGAGGTTTGTTCCCTAATAGAACTTTATTTTTTGGAGTGGAACAAGGCTGAAGGCATATATTTGCTTTTAGGAATAGAAAGGAAACAGACATCTGAGAGTTTTACCGGTTTTGTATTGTTGCTCCTGTTTTTGTTTTTTAAATTACTTAACAAGATCTGTCATACCTCAGAAACTTAGACTCAGGTGAGCTTGTTTCAAAACTGTGGAAAACAGTTTTTGAAACATCTTAACATTGTTTTTAGGTATTTCCCCAAAGGCTGCAGTCTTCCTTTTGAATTGAGGTTTTACTGAGATGAAAAGAAATCCTCTCTCATTGATCCCCATAGGAGAGGCATTTGTCTTTGAACTCTATTTTTAGAGATATTTTAACACATATTTACACTTGGGGGGATATGGATAAATGTAGTTTTGTTTAAAATTAACATGTTTTTGTTTACTTTATAGGCAGGTAGAGTTCAGGATTTGTACATGAACTGAGCTAACATATACACCTCCTGAGAGCCAATGTTTCCTTTGAAGAATTCCTTTCTTACCTGCATGCTCCACCCCGCTGGGCTAAGTGTGGTGGACAGGGAAGAGAGTTTTCCATGCGTTATTATTGCAACTCAGAAGTGTCATTCAAAATAAGGCTCCCGCTATTACTAAAAGCTGTGCTAAATTCAATCTTTCATTCATTCTACATCTGTCAACCAATAACTTTGCAGAATGTCCCTGTGACTTTTACAGTGAGACAATGTAAAAGGTTTTGATCAACTTTTATGACTCATCATCATAGTTTTAAGATTCAGTGTAAGTTTTTATGCAGTTTTTCTGAAAGCTCATTAGCTGTGTACCGTATCTACTGTTTGAATTAGAAGGGCTATAGCATGTTGTGACCCCTGTTTCATATTGATTTAATAGAAAAGTGAATCAGTCTAAATTTTTAGGCTTATTGAACAGCAGGATTGAGGTTTCATACCTAGGACTTCTCTGTAAAGGGAAAGCAATGTTTAGGAATTCAGGTCTTAACATGCCAGGTATGCCTCGAAGGAGTCCTTTTGCTTGTGATAGGAGGTCTTTCCTGGGAGGTACCTCCCTTCACTTTCACAGCTTACAGTTAGATTCCTCATAACTTCAGGACACATTTACATGGAAAATTTTTTTGTAATGTACAACAGGTGTGAATTTAACGCATCCTTTCTAGTCAGGAGTAATTTGCCGTGTCAGCAATGTTAACACACTGTGAGATTAAAGTAGACAAAGTTATCTTGCAGACTGCGAAGATCCACATGGAAGTCATCTATTGTGTGATTCAGCTGCACATGCTTTTTTACTGTGTACAAATGAGCTCTCATAGTACACAGATCTCATACACTGACAACAGGTACTTGCTTGTGGCCTCTGCCATTAAGTTTATGTACATAAGCTCGCAAAATCCCACTGTTGTGTGATAAGGGCCAGAATGTTTAAGTGAATTAATTAACAATGTGTAAATTAATCTAGGATAGTAGCTGCAGCAGATGCTGCTTTTCACTGGAAAATAATACCTCTTAACAAAGGAAGGAGGCATGAAAGGACTTTGAGGTCATCAAGCCCAGTTCTCATACACTGGTTACTCTATGGTAATTGAAATACTTCCTCCTATTTCCTAATCTTGTTAATGTCATAATCTTGTTCTTGGCTCTGCAGTTCTTTGACCAAAACTGTATTTAAGCTTACGTTATTCATCATTCTATGATTCTATGAACTTTTTTACAGTCTATCTTCTGCTCTTCCATCCTTCTCCTGGTGCACCTATGGACAGCAGCAGTCCATTTGATATCCTCTTATGCCTTATTTTGCTGACAAGCAACCCCATTCCTTTAACTCTTAATCAGTTGTCCTTTCCATTCTCCTAATTACTGCAGTAGTCCTCTGTGTTTTATTGGTGTAATTTATCTTCAAAGTGGATAACTGGAATCATATACTGTGTCCAGAAATAACTTGTCTGATATATCAAATGATCATGTTTGTACAGAAAAAAAATCAATAGTTCAAATTTCAATTGTTATCCCATTTCTGCTCTGTCTGTCTTTGAGGTCATCTGATTCTTCTTAGATGATATTTCAATGTTGTTTTGTATTATCATTTAATTTCATCAGTACCCTCTCTTTTGTGCTAAGTCATTAATGCCAATATGAAAACATTCTGTCCCAGGCCTGATCCCTGGGTACCTAGCAGATTCTTTCCAATTTCTAGTTCTACTAATTACTATCTTCTTTACTTTAACTAAACTGTTTACTGCACATCATGATATCAACACCTCTCCCCAGTGTTGTTTCAGAGTAAAGAAGAAAAAAAGGATTGATTAAACATGCTTTTTAAGAATGCTTGTCAATATGGAAAGCTAGGAAGTTACTGATGAGACTGCTTGAAGTTAATAGAGTGCTAGTATGTCACGCTCAGATCAGATCTGTCTGAACGTAGTTAGATGTCAAATATATTCAGTATCAATGCTAATTTTTACACTTTGTCTCATTGCAGGAGGGAATGAATAAAACCCTGAATCATGAGTCTCTTCCCAACTGCCAGGATGGAAAGAGTAAAGCCAAAGTTCTGCAGATGTGCAAAAGAAAGTGATAAAGTGAGTAGTGAAACATGAGAAGTAGAAGTAAAGAGTAAGCCAGCCTTTGGGCTTCCACCAGAAAGAGACAGCTGGTAAGACAAAGATGGATCATGTTTACTTACTGCAAACCAAGACCCTGGTGGCTTCGTCAGAGATTTGTGTGGCCGCTTATTCCTTCAGGCTTGCTAGGTGCGCAGTCTTCTCTGCTGACGTTTTTCCCCCCTCGCTATTTTAATTCATGGTGTCTTCCATTATTTCAAACTATGGTTTTGAGAAGCTGATGCTGGATTTTTTCCACCTTTATTTCTTCCACTCTTGAGCTCCTGATTATGCTCCTTTTAACCACTGGGCCTCCAGGACTTGTTCCATCCGTCCTTCCCACCTTCTTATGCTGCTGCTTCTGTTCACCTTGCAGGCAGCACGTCTCCCATTCTGCTGCATAGTAGCAGCTGCCAGCTGTTAGATTTTTGCTGCATTGCCAAGCTGTGCTCACAGCAGTACCAAAGGGCACAGAAATTAAAGTACTGGTAGCTCTGTATACGGATATTCTCACCATTTGCTCGTATCTGTGGAACTAAAGCTGTTGTAGGAATAACTGGAAATTTTACTGACACAAGGCTCTCTGGCACTGATTACAGGACATCCCAGAATCTGAATGCAGCCCTTGAGTGCTGTCGATATGCATTAATAAACTAATCAACTGACCATGCCTTTGTGATGCTATAGCAAGAAGAAACAATAAATTAATCTTGCTTGAAATTCATTAGATAAAAATGGAAACCTGGAACCACCCATTTACATCAAGAATATCTTCAAAATATGTATGTATTTGGGAAATTATTCTATCCTGTATTTTGTAGTTATTGAACTAAGGGCTGAATGTATCCCATTTACTGTCGACTAAATAGAAAAAATGATCATGTTTCACCTGTGAGCAGAGTTACTTCTAATGTGCAACTGGAAAAGCTGTCTGTTCCATACACCAGTATTCAAACTATCAACAGTTTTACTGTGTGTTGCTGTAGATGGTATCTAGAAAGAATGGCTGTAAATGTCATTGGGAAGGACTGATGGGAAGGGGGACCATAATGAAATGACCTCTTTTTCTTTTTTAATTGTAGCAAACACTCCTGGAGATAGGGGAAACTAGGAGAAGTAAGAAGTCCACATCTACTAGTGAATAATCATGCCAAATTAAAATAGGACTTTGAAATACAAATTTGTATGCATTTTGATTGAAATTCATCACTGTTATAATGATATTTATTTGAATAAATGAAGGACTAGGGAATCAATTCAGAAAGAATCCTGTGGTTCTGTTGAGCATTGAGGGGCTGTACACTACATTAAAGCTTCTTTTTTGTTTTTGTTTTTTAAAGCACTAAAACAAAAGTGGATCAGTAGAATGGTAAGTGTATTTTACAGGTGATTTACACTGCACATACAGCTGTACAATATTTACATACCTACTATTTGTTTATTCTGTATAATGAAAACCTACTAAAGTCTCAGACTGCTAAAAAATAGGAGGAAACTTCAGTTTAATGTGAACAGTACATCGTAATCCAAATTATTCACTGTGCATTTCTTGTCAAGTATTCCAATGGGGGATAAAAGAAGCATGCAGGGTCCTGTCAACACTGAGTGTTAACTGTGATTCAAGAACCCAGTCTAACATTAATTAAAAAGCAAAACAAACCTAGATTGCTGAGATACAGAAGACACTGACAGCTATGGAAGTCTCTCCTATGATCTTGGTTAGTTGTACGATACCAAAGTTAGAGGCATTTCTATTGACTCTCGAGAGGATTAAGCATGTTCTTCCAAAGGTTTGCTTAAGATGTAGTTATTAGGTTACATTTGATTTTTTTAAGGGGTAGAAAATCAAATATGGATTTAAAGAAATCCATATTCATACAGATGCCAATCAGTTAACTTCTGTCTTCATAAAGCTGCATGCCAGATTTAAAATTATTCTCCAGGGAACTCCTTTTAAGTTAAATTCCATAGTCTCATATATATGTTTTATGACAGTTTCATATAGGCCCAGTCACTTCATCTTTATAAAAAAATGAATACAATCTCGACTTCGTGCACACTCTGTACTGTTTATTTTTATTTTAAAGTCAGATTGAATGTAATATATTAAAAACACTTTAATCATTTAGCT
The DNA here is from genome assembly GCF_900496995.4 of Aquila chrysaetos chrysaetos. Taxonomy (NCBI): domain Eukaryota; kingdom Metazoa; phylum Chordata; class Aves; order Accipitriformes; family Accipitridae; genus Aquila; species Aquila chrysaetos. The sequence continues at coordinate 69,860,108 of NC_044007.1, forward strand.
ATAAGAATTCACTCAATAGATTTTTTCCTCTCTTTTTAATAGGACTTTCTGAACAGAGTTCTTTTGATCTCCTTGACTGCTTTCTATATTGTAAGTCTAATCCTATATTTAAACATTTTCCTACATTTCATCAAACACTCTGATTTAAATTTCCTTAATCTAGCTAGTCATATTAATCTACTCCTTCACTTCACATTGTAGAGCATGTCATTTCCTTTTAAAAATAAATAAAAATAAAAATGGTTAATGAAAATGACTGCTACAACATATTTGAAAATACTCCACAATTTAGCATCACAAAAAGTGAACATTTAAGGATTCTGCTTCTAAATGCCACCCTAATTAAAGGAACGTTCCTTTTAAATGTGCTTTTTTCACATGCATAAGAGGCCTTATTCAAATGAAGGGGAAGACCTTTCACATACATGAGGCTATAATAGAGAGCTTAGCATAACTTCTACCTGATTTTCAATGCAAATGGCAGAGGAGAAGTTAGTGTGTTGATGCAGATTATGGTTTATCCTTCTCACACACCACAGAATTCTTCACGCTCTGGAAATATTTTGCTTATCAGTGAGAAGCAATGATCAACACCTCGCACCCCCAATCCCAGAGAGACTCAGAAAGTGAGATCATCAATATTCAGATATAGTCAGATTCTCACGGTTCCAGACTATTAATTTGCTCCTAAACTGAAGGTTTACTGTACAATTCGCAATATAAACATTTTAGTGCTACATATCAAATATCAAATAGAGTGATTAAAAGACAACTTAACAATGTTATGTTGGTGAAAAGCAGCAGACAATTGGTATTTAAATGCATTATATGCAGGGATACTGTTCCTTTTACTCTTCATTGAAAAAATTTACTACTTTAATTTCCATCTGTACAAAAAGCACAATGTAGGAAGAGATTTCTATGCCTGATATGGCAAATATTCTCAAATTAGGCTTAACAAGTGCATATATTGTTCACAACCCTTTAGTCAGCTTCTGTATTTGCTTTCTACAAAAGCTTGAAGTCACTGCTCATGTCACACACAGGTTTCTCCTTTCTCTGAAAACAGGCACTATTTATTACACTATAGAGGAAAGAGACAAGATGTAAAACCACACCAAGCATCACAGCCCAGAATGAATTTTATTAATGCTAACGCTAATTTGGACTAGCGTCTCTGCTCAGGAGCAGTGTTACAGTTGAAGAGGAGAAGTATATGCTTGGTGTGCAGTTTTCAAGAGGTTTCCTGACCATCTTGCTGGGCTTGGATAGCTCTAGCCTGTCTTCAAAAGAAATGAAAAAGAAAAAAGAAAAAGAAAAGAAAATTAAAAAGAAAATGAAAACAAAAAGCCCCCTCTCTTCACTATTCAGGCCAAAAATTCACCCCTTTCTGTTGCTGTCGATCTTCTGTAGAACAACGTGGTGGGATTTGGGGTAGATCTTTGCTTAGGACATCATGGTGATGGCATTGCCATTTTTAGCATTTATTAAGGTATAACTCCCAAGAGAGGGAAGTCTTTTAAGAAATTAATAATGGAAATGTTTCTGCAACAGATTCCTGATATGCTTCCACTCTAGCTTGCATGTAGTGATGGGCTGACATAAGGGATCATTATCAAGTATTAAGAAACCTGTTACAAGTGGATATCTTATACACATAGCCTGCCACAAGGATCTTCCAGCTGGATAGCAAATCCTTCTGTGAGCTATTTTAACCTCTTTCAACCTTTCCCAGAAAACAAAGCTGGGACTTGGCAATAGCTAGAGAAGAGAGGACACCATTTTCCCAGTTCCTCCAGAACGTGAAAAGCAGACTGTTGGTCTTCAAAAGTTTGAAATAAAATACTCCAAGAGTTTCAGGATATTTATCAAAACATGGAATTTGGAATTAATCAAAGCAGAGCTCGATGTGCTCTGCTTGAGAAGTGGAGATTTTGTTTAGTCAGCAATTTAAATGAGAAGAAAATTGTTTAGTCAATACTTTTCAAGGTGGCTATATCTCTGATATTCCAGACGTTGCCTCAGAAGGGGTCCAGAAGAGCTCTAACTTGTAATTTGCCATACTCCATAAAGGTCACAGGGACAGTGTTTTGTGTAGCAGAGGCATAAAGAAGTCAATTAATATTTACTTTTACATCCCAGGTGCATTAAACACATGTTCTAGAGGATCATGAAATGGTGTCCAGGAAAATAATGACCAGGCATGTTGACTTTTCCCCTGCATCTGCCTGAACCTAACACTGTGGTGGTTTCTTTCAAATAAAGACCTTACTGATATGCTTTGTGTCTTTGCTGCAGTGAGACTGGATTGCTGTGCGTCCATGCTGTGCCAAATTATGCAGTAGCACCTTTTGGAAGCTAGAGGTGGCTTCAGTTCACAGCAGTCTCCTGAGGAGAAATTTGTTTTACTGAAATCACATCGTCGCATCCCTGAAGTGCCTGAATGCCTCTGGATTTCCAGACACCATCAAAATGTTGGTTGCTTCTGTCCCATTAAAAAAAAAAAAAAAAGGTGGGATTTTCTAACTCACTTGCTTCAGTTAAACTGTGCTGCCTCTGAAGTCACTCAGAGGAAAATTAGACCAGTGACGAGCTCTTCTGAAAATCCTCCTCTAGATAACTCAGGATGTCTGCAAGGTATTTCTGGTACGTCCTCACACAATTTTTATATAAGGTTCTGGAAGCAGAATAGTCTCCCTGAGACCTAAAGCTTCTCCCAAACAGACTGAAGATTATAATTTGCCCACACAGCTGAAGAATGCAGTTTTTGTGGGAAATGTCTTGTTCATACAGGTTACATATAAACCTTCAGTGGTTTTTCATGTTGGTTCCTTTTTTTCGCACTGCCATCTTTTACAATGTAAAAACACATCTGAAGTAGCAGATCTGTCTTCTATTTTACATCTTATCAATGATAAGTTTAACATCACAAATTTCCTAGACTTCAGCTGAGATCAGGATAAGATGAAAATACACTAACTGAAAGACAGTCCTGAGAATACTTTTCCGTTGATTTAAATATCCAGAGAAACAGCTCTGGATATCAGAGAAGCAATCTCTGGATCAGTTAATTGGATTAGATTTTTTAAATGGTACTATGTATATTAAAACTGACAAAGGCTTTTAAAAAATCATTATTTATGCCCTTCTATAAATCCTTAGAAATGCAATGCAAAATACTGATGTTATGTCAAGTAATAGGGCAACATGGCTAGGATCAAAGTCTCAGCAGATTTCTCCCAAGAGAAGGAAGAGCAGAACATGCCCTTTTAATTTTGCAACTTTCTTTATATGCAGTGGACTTGTTTCTCAGAGAAAAGCTATCACTGCTTCATGTACGACCAAGCAAGCACTTCAAATAAGTGCTAAAATATTTCTATCTCAAATCATTAGGAGAAGGTGCAAAGAGTCTTAAAAATATACCATTTTTGAAAGTCAGCTAAGAGGATTTTCTGTGAGCATTAGAAATGTTGCACAAAGCCAAGACTCAAACAATCACCTTCATTCTTTGCCTTACTTGCAAATGTCATCAATTCTTTTCAGGAGACCTGCAAACTCTTCAACTGATGTCCTGGTGCATGAGTTATAAAGGAAAATATTTTCCAGTGTTCTCTTTCAAAACATAAGAAAATACAGTATAACATATATAAAAACAGGAAATTAAAAATTTCCTTAGTTTTCAAATGCCAAAATGAATCATTAGAGTTCTGAACAACACAGGGCAATAGAGCATAAAAGACCTGAGGATTTACAAATGGGTCTCTGAGATAAGAATCTAAAACCCAGAGCAGGGTACCTAAGCTTTCCACTCAGTGAATGAAGTTAGACACCTGAGAAAAATGATCCTTAAAACCCAGCCAAAACCAACACTTAACACAGTTGTCTCTCTTAACTCCTATGATTTTGCAGAGGTTGAGCACCTGGTTCGTGTATGACCGGAGGCCTGAGTCCTGCCCTCAGGTCATATATACCATGACCATCTATTAAAATATGCAAGGATAGCCCTAGGCACAAGTCTGCAAGACCATTTTTATAGACAAAAGACTAGAGTTCCTATGTATGACATCATCATGCATTCACAAGCGCTCCAGGAAAATTCTTTCAGTGAGGTAAGATTTAGAGTACTCTGGCTCTTCCTAAATGCTATTTCGCTGCTTGCTTTCCACTTCCCTGAGAAGTGGGACATGAAAGGTTGCTTATTGTACCTTACTTAAAAGAAAAATGCTGTTTCTCAGAGAGGTACAGATACAATACAGCTATAGGACAGTGTAACCTATTCACTGACTCCGGGATTTTCTTTCTTTCAGGAATTTCCTCAAATCCACATACTGTTCTTAGTGCAGCATTCTACATTTGGATTTTCAATTTAGCTGAACAATGTATAAAAACTTGTGTAGCCCCAAAACTCCCAGTTGACCACAGAGAAAAGACAGCCCAGGAGTATCAATTATCCTTGTCAACTGTAATTTACACTTGCTAAACTACCTGGCAGATCTCCTCTTTCCAGATGCTGTAATAGCAATAACGTATGCGGTAAGCTAAAAAATTCGTCTTAATAATACTGTGCGTCTGTAATGTTTTTCATTCTGATGGAATGACAAAAAGATTTAGATGTTACACAGAAGAATCTTTTTTAATACCATTTGTACAGTCCCTCATAGTCAAACAGAGCCAAGAAAAGAAAAAAAAAAAAAGTGGTTAAATAGATGGAGCTCTGAAATTCTGAAATAATTTTGAAATTGCCATTGCTTTTATTGTCCTAGCATTCCCCTTACTTGTATGTTTTTCTGTATTAATCTGTTAGCGCTTGTCCTTTGCTCAGTTTGCAAGCCATTCAGGGTAAGAACAGTGATCTTGCTCTATACTTGCCTAGCACGATGGGAACCCACATTTTATGTTCTTCATGCTACAAGCATATAAAGATTGAGATTAAATAACAAACCAGTTTAGCAAGCAGCCTGACAAACTAGCAGCAGGATATGGTTTTCTATCACTCCAGCTGACATGGCTTCAGTACTGTTTTACAAAGAAGACATGTCTTTAAGTATCCTGAATTTCTCTTGAAATTTTCTTGCCCATGTCCTGATCAGACTTGTTCTGGCCAAGCCTGTGAGAAGTAAAGGAACTTTAACCACAGGGGATGTAGCTGGGAGCAGATTTAGATAATGACTCCTGGAGATTTATTACTAACAAGGCAGATGTATCAGCAAGACTGAGTGATTCCTTGGCCATGGAATTTAACTCTTGTTACTAACATGTGTTCTGGAGTGTCAGCTTTCAATTTGGAAATGCTGTGTTCTTAGCCCTTATGGTGGGGTCTAGAAAACCAATTGCAAGTCTGTGGTATTTTCCATTTTGCTAACAGCAAACACTCAGTATTATCTTCTGTCTACCTGCTTCTCAGAGTCATCTCTGCCTGTTGCTGCTTCTTATCCCCTTATTCCCACAAGGGGGAGCGAAATTTTATTACACAGCTGGTATTTCCAGCACTGCTGGTCCAAGAGTAGGATGTTGACAAGTGACTATGGAAGTAGTTGAGATAAATGGCATATGAGAAGAAAATCTGTAGGGAAAAAAATAAATTGAAAAATAGGAAGTGAAGAGGAGGGTAGAGACAGGTTCTGAGGTGGTTTTCCTTAACAGTATTTTAGGTCCTAACACCTTCCTACAGCCCGAGAATGTTAGAGATCCAAAAGAATCCTCACTTTTTCAGGTAATAGCTGTGGAGATGATCAAGTATTTTGCACAAGGTGCATATATTCGAGTCCAAGCCATCACTGTGTACATACTTAAAAATGGAAATAAGGAATGGACTTGTAAGCTGTTTCAACAATGAATTAACATTGTCATGGCATTTAGGCACACTTACCATAGGGTACATAGCGTGCTGACCATCAAATTGCTGGCCATGAAGGTCGTGATGTTCATGTGTTATAAAGTTTTAGACCTTCACATGACAGCAAAGCAGCTCTGGATTAAAAGATTTAGAAAGACTACACCTTTTCCCACTCTTACACAGCTCGATCTTAATTAATTATTGCAGCTGCAATGCTTGGCACCAGTACATACTCGTAGGCCCGTTGAAGTCAATAAAACTCTGCAAGGCCAAAGAGTACGTCGCAACAAATCTTTTTCCAAGATTGGGGCCTGGAATTGTTTTGAAGCATAGCAGCTGTGTGAACATTATAATTAGAGCATGTCCTCATTCTGCGGTCAGATTCAAACAAATATATATCCTCATCTTGACTGGGCCTGTTCCTACAAGTGAATACACCAACTTCAAATCATTTGTCAATTAAGGCATACATAAACTAGCAACTTTAGCTTACTTTAGACATCTAACTAAGGTTACAGTTCGGATTCCTGAAATGTAGGGACCTAAATGACCTGCAGTCAATGGAGAGAGGCAAGTGTCTTCTAGGGGTGATTCAAAGCAGCTGCACTGAATTTCTTAAATGCAATGGTATGCTAAAACTGGTCTGATTTGATACACTCTTTTCAAGGCCCATCTAACCTCAAGCAAGACAAAGACTCAAGAATACTGGTTTTAGAAGTGGGGCAGGGGAGACTGCCCTCTGAAAGTTATGGTAATTCATGACGAAGATTTAAAATAAAGCTACTTAGAAGAACTGGAAAATAACAGTGAAATTTTGATTTTGAAAACAAGATTATTAAGCGCACAGAATAAAATAAAACAAATTATCAAAATTCTTCTGTAATAGATAGCTAATTCTATAGTTTTTTCCTTTGAAATATTAAAAAAATATATATGATTTAAGTTTATAAATCTGTTTTTAAAGTCTTCAGAAAATAAAATATTTACACACCAGACTTTTCCAGTTATCACAAAGGGCAATGGGGAACAGAAAATCATGAATGACGGTCATGGAACTAAAGAAAGGGATGGCGTAAATCTAATTTTCAAACAAAGGTAGGGAATGCTGGAAGCAGCTGGAAAAAAAGTGGGACTTCTTAACTATGTATTGCATGGAAACAGAGGCCCTATTGCTGAACAAACAATACTGAAGACACACATGCACATCCGCACTTCAAGCATGAATAATTTCAGGTCAGGGTATGTCATGACCATGAAGCACTAAGAGGCTGATGAGAGATCAGAAGAGTACTGAACATCCTGATTTCTAGAGATGACTGGAGATTGGGAAGCTTGCAGAGCCCGGCTGTTAGGTATTCCTCTGCTAGAGGGCAGGGCTGGGGCTCTAGTCCCTGCTTGCCTAACACAGCACGCTTCACCAGAGGCCCAGTCTAGCCCACAAGAATCTCCTCTCTGCTCTGCTGCATCTTTCTGGAAACAAGGATGGTTATTCCAGCAGCCAGCACTGCCAGAATGCCTGAAAAGTTTCTGCAGCCTGATAGCCTTTCAGCAGACTGGTCTTCCTTCTACCAACCCTTCCACAACCACCTCAGCAGGAAGAAGAGCCTGGACTGAGCTCAGCATCCTGAAGTACCAACACTAGGTTTCTCCCAGCTCTTCTTCTCTCCTTTTCCCTCTTCCATCCTCCCAGCTGGAAAGGCAGCTGGATTGCATGGAACGGATGCAGCTATTCACCTCATCTCCTGCTACTCTCTTCTCTTCCCCATACCAGCCACCCATGCCAGATACAGGTCTAGGAGGGGATAGATTTCTTGGTGATAGCTGCTGCTGGTGGTGTGAAAAGGCAAATGGTTGTTTCCTTGAAAAGGAGCACAGTGGCCTGTGGTGGGGATGGGGATAGGGAGGCAGTTGGACAGTGCATTTCCAGATACTGTAGCTGCCAAGGCTGGATGATCTTAGTCTAAGGGACAAACTGTACTAAAAACCATTTTAGATTTCAGAGTTCCTTTCTGTGGGTGTTCCAGCACTAATTGGGAGTGGCAGCTTCTTGTTCTCTCTCCTTGTCCCACTTTCTCAGGCCAGACTATCCTACCAGAAAGTTTGTGGTATGGATTTTGTATCCCTATAGGCCAGGGAAGGAACTGGACAGAAGGTGTGTGCCAAGGTCTGTCAGCCCTTTAGCATCTTTCTTTCTAAAAGTCCATGCACTGACAAGCTGGAAATAATGGAAATCTTCAGTCTGGATCTTACAGGTCTGAGGTACCTGCTCTAGAGAGGAGCAGATATTCAAAGACATCTGTGTTTTCTGCACATTACCTCAAGTTCATCTCCTAGTAAAGTCCATAGGCTTTTCCTACCGCCCTTTGAAAGCAGCTAAAATTCTCCATTGATTCAATAGAGAATGTATATATCAAAAGTGCGTGCTCTGTACCACCTCGCTGAGATGCCTACAGCTGCCTAATGAGACGCCTAAGTTGATGTTCCAGGCCAAAGGGAATCATCTCCATTCTCTATATGACATGGCATTTTTATTTTTAAAAATTGCAGCGGTGGATTGTACTACCACCTCCTGAAAAGTTAGAAAGGAAAATAATGCTAGAGAATCCATGTCATGGAATAGCTTAATCTCCTGATAGGAACATGATAGGAACAAACCAGCTACGAGTCTTGCTTTCCCTGCTTTGGAATATAAACTCACACTTCCATCTTCCATCTTCCACATCATGGGCAAGTATAATAACCACTGCTCTACAAAGTCAGTCTTTTTTTTTTTCCCAGCTTCTCTTGTTGATGCTATTCCACTTCACATAAATATTTAAATATTACTGTTAAATAATAAATATTAAATAAATGGGCCAGAGAGAGCGCAGGAGAAATACTGGCACTAAGATCTTTCTCATAACATTTTCACATCTTTTGTTGGTTTTGGTTTTGGCTTTTTTTTTTCTGGAAATGCCTCATTTTTTATCTGCATCTCAAGAAAAAAGTCTCATAATTATAAAAAATTTTGATGACATTATTTTTCCTGCCATCTATGTCATAAGTTGAGAAAACTGAACATGAGTACATATAGATGTAAACATTGTTCATTTTTCAAATCTCAGGCAGTAAATGTCAGAAATCATCTGAATTAATTACAGTACAGATAAGAACTGCAGAGGTAGGCCTATTCCAACTCATAGTCTTGCCTTTTTTACAGGTGCCACATTTTATGGGAGGGTTTTCTCTTCTGTGTGCATATGAACATGTATTCAGGCAGCTGTCTAAACAGGAGGTGTATTGAAATCACTGAAACACAAAGTGTTGTTAAACTCCTGGAGCAGCTGTTGAAATGGGAAGTGTTTGCAAACCATTGCTCATCTTCTAAGCCTAAGCATTCTTCTGCTTTCAGACTACTTTTCTCTCTCTCCTCAAAAAATCCAACAAACTAATAAATAATATGTTCAGCAACACTGCTTGAATGGGTAAATACCAAGCATGAGGCCAGATTTTGAGCAGTCTATAGAAAGACTTGAAAACTACAAAAATTAAACACCAGATACTAAGTGACTGATGTTTAGTAAAAAAATCCCCAGATGCAACTTTATTTTCAGAGATTCATTTCTTCCAGAAGCGTAAGCCACAGGCTTGCACACTGTCTTTCTGCAGTTATTATAATGAACCATATTTTATTGTGCAAATTTCAGAATATTCAGAAGACAAACGTTGAACTGGTTATTTCAAAATGAGTTACTAGACATATATTTAACAATATACAAAGGTAGCACTTCAAACCTAACATCTGCATGAAACTTGATGTGCATTATAGTCAAAATGTATTTCATTACTCTAAATGGTTTCACTACTCTAGCTTGGTTTTAGTCCTTGGACATCTTTACTGTAACTTTAATTTGCAAAGCGTGCTGTTCATTTTAAACTGAGACTAAGAAAAAGGTAGTTTTGGCATTTCTTCTGCCTTTTTTCTTTTTTTGCTTTTAACAAAACCCCTCTCCCCTAGCATGTAAGACTAAACAAATATTTTTTGGTAACCTGTAACTGGTGAGTTTTACCTAGTGGGCTGAACTTCCAGTAGTGTAGTGTTGCGAAAACACACTCACTTTCTATTTTAAAATTACAAAAATAGCTTGGTGCAGCTTTATTACTACATACAGTCCTGCAGACCCTTCTTTCACAGAAATTGCAAAGCAAATTTTCACCTAGAGATGTGCTGATGTGGTGGCTGATCTGGTTGCATAAGACGGTGAAGCTATGAAGCAATGTTTGAAGGTTATTCAAGCTCACATTCGGTATTACTAAAATGCAGCTAGCTGTTCTGAAGACCTGTCTGCCATTTTGGGCTGACAATTTGCAGAGGGTGTTTTCAAATTGGAATGGGGTTGTGCCTGCCCTGTAACAGGGAAATAGGACGGTTCTAGTTTTGGCTCCAATCCATTACCAGAGATTATATGATAGATTCAGATTCTAATCCGTCTCTCTTCCTCAGAATACAAAGGCATTAAGATAGGAATTTTTGTTTTCCATACATCCCTTTATAACAATATGGCTCAGAATTAAAGCAACAAACTTGCTCCTCAACACAAAGGTTATGACCGCATGTATTAATGGCTAAAATAAATACATTTTCCCAACAAGACGAATTATGCACCAATATTCAGTATACCTGGAAAGGTCAGCAGAGAACTCGTCGGGGAGCAGAACCAATAAATTATTTGTGTGATAAAAGCAATGTGTTGCCTAGAACAAAATGCACTGTGTTTTTTAACTCTGACAATTTATTTTCCTTATAAATAAAACATTATCCATGGTAAAACAATGTAGTGTGCAGTGAACAGAAATAATCTACAATTTTTAGCATGCACTTTAACAATGGTGTGAGTAACAGTGAAACAAGTTCAGCAGTAGATGGAGACTAAGAGCTGGCTCTACAGGTAGGGAGGAAGAACTGTGGTTATAACGTTTCTAAAAATATTACAATACAATCAGCTCTTGCTGCAAGATGTGCAGCCAGCTGGAGTGAAAATTCATAATCACAAGGAAGTTTGTATACTCCTTCTGCCCAAAGTTTCCATTTGCTTCATTTTGTTTTCTTTCAGTAACAGACAGTACCTTGCATGTATGCTGAATACTCTGCTAAATCTGTCTTCAAAATCCTTTAATAAGTTTTCTGAAAATTCCTTCAATTTATAGTGCATATTTCTTTTACTGTACATTATAGTCAAAAAAAGGTGTTTTCAAAAATGTTGTTAAAAAAAGTTTGCATTGGAAATCTTTGTGTTTCTAGTCAACATGAAAGAAGTATTTAGGTCATAACATGCAAGTCTACATCAGCACATCCGGCTCTTTTCCCCCAAGCAAAGCCACTGTAGAGCCTTCATTGACTGAAACCTGATGGACCCTCCTGGAAGTATCCAGCTGGAATTAGGGAAATAACAGCTGCAACTTTTGTTACATGCAAACTCTGTCCCATGGTATTCCAGCTCAGGCACTTCAGTACTTATAGATGACAGGAACAGATCAAGGTGCCTTTCCTTAAACACCCAGTTATGAGTATTTTGGCTTCTATAGATGACCCTAAAATTCAAGGATGTGCTGCTACTTTTCTGGCAATATGTGAATTACTTCACCTCATCCATGATACCTGTAAAACGCTGGCAAGACAAAGTGTGATAAGTCATGACTAAAGTTCACTCAGCTAAGAGGCAGTTGTTCTTCTGTTACCTAATTGTTTTTTTCTTTCTGAATTTAGAACTTCACTTCTCTCCTATCCTTCCCCTCTGTGTTTTTCAACCCCCCCCTTTTTTTTTTTCAAATAAAGTGTAAACCTTGGGAGGGTAATTATTAGTAGAGATATATACAGTATCTGCTTTTTATATTATAGCATATATAAGTACTGATGTCTTTTTCATGTTTTTACTCTTTTTTTCTATAAACCATCTGAGGATATAATTGCTTGTTTCTTTAAAAAAAAAAAATAAAATCTGTGAATGCATTTGTGAGTTACACATTGGCCAGAGATGAAAACTTTAATGGTTTTAACTCTTCATACTTTCCCAGCAAAGGGAGATTCACTAGGCTATGGGTTGAAGCCCCTGAATTTGTCCTGAAGCCTGTGTCCAGTTCTGATTCAGATTCCACCATAGCCATCTGTCAGCATGAAAGTTTATTTATTCGTTTTTAGCAAAACATAGAAATCTCCTAAACTTCTACTGCCTTTTGGAACCAGTGACTTACAGAAACAAAGAAAAGGTGACGGCATTGATGCACAATTTTTTTCATACTGCGTAACATTCACCTGAACTCACCTTAGACTTCTACATCACTCCTGATCATTAGACTCCAGTTACATTCAGTAGAGAGAGGCAATCATCTTAAATGGTACTTTTTATAAGGAAAGCCCAGAAAACTAGCCAGATATAATATCTATAATGTGGGTATTGAAATGCAGATGAGCTGAATCCAATAGCTGTGGTCCATAGAACTGTGAGCAGAATAAAAAATGAATTCTGCTCAGCTGATTGCTACCACAGTTGCTCTGATGGGAACATACTTTCCTGTCCTATCCCCGAGATTAAAATGGTTATCATTGGCAAAGAAATTGTGAACCCAGTCCAAAGCATTCCAGTGTAGTGCCTTCAATGTAAAAAAGATTATAGAGTAACAATTTTACATAAAAGATAGCAACCATATTTTCCTCAAACAAAATCCAAAATTTCTTTACAGTAATGTTTTCATTCAGGAAACTTGGCATTAATAGCTTAATGTAAACTACCATGTAATTGTGTATAATATGTAGTTGTACATATGAGATAACATATTGAAGTTCTAAGTCTAAACAAAAGAAGCAGAAGCAAAATTTTTCAGTAGACTTGGATCAAATTAATTTGAACGTTTATTTCATGAAATTTCTGTGTTTTAGCTTTTCATTGTGAGTTAAGACTTTTTTTATTTCTTAGACATCACTTTTAAATGCATTATTTGTTTCTCAACCAGGTCAAATTTGCCTTTCACTTTAAATACAGTTTCATGTTTGCCATAATCAATGTCAAGGGGTGATTTTTTGGAGGGAGGTTACAGAGTATTGCTCCTTTTTCATCTCCTAGTGTTTCCCAATGTATCACCATGCTGAAGACAAGAGCATCCTCCCAGATCTCTAGGACGCCACTGGTCACTGTATTCCAGTACCCATTTTGGCTCATCTCCCATTAACTTTGGCGTGATGGTAAGTAAGATGTAGATAGGTTCCAATAGCCATTCAGATTGGAAACTAGGAGCTTGATGCTTGGTGTGATAGGCAAAGGGCAACTGCTGAAAGGCACCAGAACTGTAAGCTAACATCTGCCTAACAAAGCAATTTTTACAGGCTTGTCCTGGACAAACGTCAACAAGGTAGGACTACATTTGTCAAAAGCAGAAAAAAGAGTATTACACTAAATGAGATGCAAATTACTGGATTTTGTACAAGAGTTTTGCATTCATGGCTGGGCAGGAGACACAGCTGGTACATCAGCCACAAGACAGCTGAAGTGTAAGCTTCTCTGTACCCACCTGCTTTCTTGTCACACCCATATGATTTGGAAGAGGAAACATGAAGAAGCATGAGATCACTGGTAGGTCTTGCTGTAAGAGCTTGAAGAGAATGTGCCAATTATCTGTGCAATTAGGCTCAGTTACAAAAATAGAAATATTTTTACATGAAATCTAGAAGTTCCTAGTAATTTTAAAAATAAGATGAAAGCATTGAAAACACATAACCATTTATTTCTTTCCTCTTTTCCTACTTTGTTCAACCTCTGACGAGTACTCAGATTTCCAGGAAATTAGTGAAATTTCTCATGTATATTAGAGGTAAGGTTCTGAAAACATCAACTGCAACGCAGAACATCAGTGCACAAAAACTTTTTCACCTTATATTTTACACTAAATCTGACTAAAGAACCTATCAAGAGACTTAGCAAATCATCATGTCTTACTGTAAAGTAATTTACAGTTGCATTTGCAGGCAGGCATCAGCAGGCTCAAAACCCATTACAGCCAAAGATAACAACATTAACTTAATCCTGACAGGCAAAATACTCCAGTCAATATAGTTGCAGGTATGGTGTGTTGAAATATCCAACTGCAAACAATCCTGAGAAAGGTCGGTGCAGCACAAGTGTTTAACAATACAAGTGTTCCAGTTTGGTGTTTTAGACAAAGGTTATCACCAATATTCAAATCAGAGAAATTCACACTGAATCATCGCCTTTGAAGTTTTTGTTACAACGAGCTTTCATCACAACCACAAGCAGTAGTATTCATGTATCACAAAGCCTTTGTTTAAAAACCTGATTAGAAAATGCATCCAACTCAAAAAGGTGGGCAGAGAAGTAGTCAACCATTTATTTACATTTTTACATTTTGTAATTTTTCTGTCCATGATATCTGGATTACAAGGAAAGGTAGGCAAATATCTGAACATTTGCATTACTTCTAAGCCCATATTCCCTATAGCACTAGCAATTCCTGGATAGTCTATTGTTTTCACAAGTTAATAGTCAAGCTAGAAGATCTGTGACTTGCCAGAGTATACAAACCAAGTCTTAAACAAAGCTTAGCCAAATTCCTTTTTCAGGGGGACAAACAGCTGTTTTGGAATCTAGCAGTAAGAATAAAATTTACCTATCAAAGTAGTAGTCTCCTTCTGATCAGCAAAACTTCAAGAAAGGGAAGGAAAACAACTCCTGAAATATAATACTACTTTGCCTCAAACACATCTTTGTTTCAGTTAAATTAAATCCCTTATTGATTTTGATGTTTGCAGTAAGCCTCTGATGTTAACACAGAAATAAAGCAACCTTTATAGTATCTGTTAACTGTATAGGGCTGTTCCTCTATACTTACTTAATGCCAAGCTACTGAGGTCCCAACTTCTAGTTATATACGTAATTTTTCAGACTAGCTAATGTAAATCACATATTAAAGCTAGTGTTTGCAAGGTAACATTAAACTAGGACGCTTGTTCCTCCTATTATTTTAGATTCAGACTTTGCTAAGAAAATTACTACTATAATTATTAGATTTGAGACCTCATTTCTCTCGTGAATCCAGGATGCAAGGGAGAAATGCAAGAAAAACAAATTTAGAAGTCCAGGACTGGATTTTTTCAGCATTTTCCAATAAATTAATGTTTAAACTAAGTATATTCTAGTAATGGGTCAACACTTCATGTGAAGAGTAACATGTACAGTTGGTTATAGAAGATTATCAAATTACTCTTTGCTGTGGGGGGACAGTTATTATTACAATAATAACTGGCACATTACTGTGTCATGACTCAATTTCTAGGAGAGAACTGATGCTTCTCAGGGAGGGACAGTCTAGAAGGTTAAAGCAACCATGCTTCATTAAACAAATGCATACCACTAGATCAAGTGCCAATAATGACATAACTGACATAGAGCAGAAGAGGTCTGCGCTAGAGTTCTCACCTTGTTTCCACCAGCATGTGTCATTGTGGATGCCTGCACTGGGGCCCAGCACGAGCAAGGGGAAGAAAACAAATGACGCCTTCATAGGGAGAGATGGGCACAACGTACAAATGTCATTTGTCAAAACAAAGGAGAGACTGGAGCTGAACATCTGCATACGTGTGTGTCTCATACACCTTAATTTCCAGTGTGCGGCAGAGTATACTCTGGGGAAAGAAAGGAGGATGCTTTTTAGAGTACTTGTATTGTGGCCTCACTGTGGAACTGTAGATGGAAATACGCAAAACAGAGACAATTGTGGTTAATCCACAGTTTGTGTAAAACATCTGACTAATTGCCTCTCCGTTTTGAATTTATCTCTGCATAGGTTTGTAAGAGTTAACATGCAAGTATTAGCGGGTGTTAACACAAACTGAAATCTCCAACTGTTTGCATAAATACTCTGCTCATTATAAAACTTTATAAAGTTCAACAGTTTATACCATTAATTCATTCTTTCTCCAGCAGTAAACTCCAGCAGAGGGACAGGATGGACAGCTAACCGAGAATAATTTTTTTTAGGTATCCCAGCTATATTTATTGCCAGGTAAACTTTAATATCAGAAACATGGTAAGGTCAATAATTTTCTCCATTACGTCTCATTAATTATGTTCCAAAAATGCTGAAGGAAGAATTTTATCAAGTGTTCATTTAAGTGCTGTTACAGGGCTACTTTTTCCCAAACACTTGAAAGGCTTTTACTTAGATATTACCGGTTCATTCAACCCACACTGGCCACCTTTATTTCAATTTACTTTGGGATTTTTAGCCTCTCTACTTTGCAGGGGAGGTGCACACCGACTCGGTTGAGCACTGAGGGTCAGCAGCACCTCCTGAGTCTCCTCAGTGCTCCAATAGAACCATTACCCCTGTCCCTGGGGAAGAATCACAGAGCACTCGGACTACTTTGCCATAAAAAAAGCATGGAAAATATCCCAGAAACTGTCACACCACAGAGAATTGGTGAAGGTGACATAGTTATATGAACATTGTCCTTTATGTTCCACCAATGGTGCAGTATGCAAGGCCAGATTCCTTTGGCTACCCACAGTGCTCATCTTTAGGCATAGGGCTAGGATAAGGAGAGCAAGGCGGGGGTTGCTCACGAGGAGAACCGTGCATGTGCTCTGCATGTTAGAGCACTGAAAAGTACAATTACCTGCATACCTCGTTACTGGACTATTTCAGTGGTTTCTGACCACCACTGAGATACCGGTTGGGCAGAAAAGATCATTTGTGACTCTTCTTTAGAAAGGACCCACTGTCACTATTAAAAGATTAGATGGGGTTTAGAGAGAACTTACCTTCAGACTGAGTTGCCTGGGAAAGCGATAGCTCTGCACATATGCACACACACGTGCTGAGACGCACGCGTGCGCGCGCACACACACACACACACACACGTTCACACCCAAGTGTCAATCAGCCTTCTTCCAACTACCGCAGCCAGTGAGTAGAATCGTGAGGCTGCCTGGTTCCTGCCTTGACAAGAAAACTTGGAGGTTTCTTTAGCTCTTCCAAGAACTTAATTCTATTACTACTATGCTGTTTAAATCTTATCACTTGACATGCAAGTCTGTGCTATTTTCTGTTTAGCTCATAAGGGTTCAAGCCTGCAAAAAGGCCCTTTAAAGCGACATTATAAGCGTTGGCCATATTTCCTACCCTTAGACACACAGACCGCCTACAGTCTTCTTTCCTGGTTTTATAACAAGGCAGTCATCACACCTGTAGTCTGATAATTTTCACCAGCAGCAAGATCATTTTTTAAGAGGAACGGTAGCATGGAGATGGAAAGGAATTGAGACTGGGAGTTTGCTGCTTCTGGCAGTGCTTGAGTTAAAAGAACAGTACAAGTCACCTTTTTCCTGTGTGTGTGTTTGTGTGTACAATACACACATACGATACATATGTGAGCACACTTTCCTGTTCACTATTTTGAAAAACTTTAAAAAGAACGGACTCCTGTGATAGAGAACTGAAACACCTCAAAACTTGCTGCTTGGATATAAAAGCTAATAAGCAATAATTAAGGTTGAGAAGGCTTGTTGTTTTTTAACTAAGCTAAACTGTTGTATACTATCCACTATAGCAGGATATTTGGGGGCTATGAAAGGTTAATCACTAAGACTTAGCACATAGCCTCTATGGCAAAGCACTTTAGGGACTTCAAACTAGGGTTAACTGACTTGCCCCCACCTTAGTCACCCCTTATCTGTGCACCTGTGTAGTTAAGCGCCTATTAGAGTACAAATTAATAGGTCTGAGGTACTTAAGATGATCTAAAGACTTATGTTGATGTAATCTGTTTAAGATGATGTAAAGGTTTAGCATAGATTATGATACTTATGTATCTGAAAGCTTTAGTTTGGTTTATCTGCAAAAACCCTTCCAAGACAGGGTTTGGAGGGAATAGAGGTAAAGAGGGAAAAGGGGAGTATCAGGAATGTTGAAGAATAGTTAAGAAGCGAAGGTGCATATTTTGCCTCAAGCCATGCACTTGAAAGAATATACAAGTACAGGTCTAGAAACTCATGATTAGCCCGGCATACTAAGAAGATGCTAGTCAATTTAGTCTATTAAATATCTCCCAAGTGTGTTCATGGGAAATTACTGCTGACATTATTAGGCAGTTGCTAGATTTGTTATTTCGGAACCATTAGAGTTGTCTGAGTCTTTAAAAAGGTAGAAATGAAATTTTAATTTCTGAGCTAAATATATACATTTTGACCAAGTTTATTTAAACAAAAACATATACAAAAGAGAACTTTGAGGAGAGTTGACAGCATTCATCACCTTCCGATTTCCACCCAGCACTGTGATAGGATAGATGTCACTTGTGATAGTTGCTGGGAATTGTTATAGTTACCTAATTATGGATTATATTCTCATGCATACGTACAAGGCGGGAAACCTAAGTAAGGCATTCAACCCCAATTGTCATGCTCCCTCATCTTTAAGAGCTTAACTGAAGAATCCTAGACTTGTTTTCCCTTCAGTATCCATCTTGCCTCTCAAAAAAATGGTATTTTTACTAGTGATTTGGAAAGGTACACAACAATGGCTTCAATGCTTTGCATTTAATAAAATAAGAAAGCACTTAAAGATTTAAGATTTGTTAGAGCTTTAATTTTTGCCTTCCTTCCAAAGCAATGTGAACTTTTCAGCCTACGTGCTAAAGATTGAAGTTCCACAAAGATAAAAATGGACAATGTTTCTTTAGCAGACAATTTGTCACATAGCCTTTAAGTTTTACTAGCCCGAAGAGATATCCGACAACTAAATAGTGAAAGGAAAGTGAATGATTAGCTGGCAGAGCTTCAGGCTACTGAAAGATAGTTTTAGTAGCCTGTCATGAAAATCTGTGGCCTCAGGCTGCAGGGCTACTTTTTATTTCCAAGCCTGTTATTGATTTTGGTATGAAGAAAATAATTTGGTATTGTTGCTTAAGGTGTCACTGAGAAACAAAAAAAAAAAACCCAAACAAAAAACCCCAACCACATGTTTCATTTGCTAACACTTTTTACTTCAAATTTACCTTTTTATTACAACAGGGATTGAGCTGGTAGATGAAGGGCTTTTACTACTTAAAGGTACTACCATCTTTATGAAACATGGCACACTAATCGAAAACACAAGTAAACTGAAAATTAAATTTAAAAGCCTATAATTTAGTATCTTCCTTGCCAGGAATGATGACTTTCATTTACGGAGGGAATCCAGAGCTGCTCAGGGTCAGTCTGATGTGTGCCATTTTCAGGCCTATCGCAGAGGCTGATGGAGTTGATTAATTTCTTGGAACTCAGCTTTGTCTTCTCCAGCTCACTGAACAACTTCATTTCAGCTGATGAGTTCAAACAGGGGTCAGAGCAATCCTCATTTCTGACAATCCCACAAAATGGGAATTAATTTTATGAGTTAGTACTATTGCGTTCAAAACTAAGCGGAAAGCAGTCAGCTAACTTAACCTAAGGAGGGAAAGAAATATTCCATTTACGAAGCCTACTAAGATAGACTGAACTGTTTAAAAATACAGGAAAATATTTACATTAGCCAGAGAAAATGATTAAACATCCCATAGAATCTAATGCCTGAAAACCCGTTTAAGGTCCATGTCAGAGCAAACACTTAAATTGTAGCCGTTGCTCTTCATCATTGTTTAAAAAACACATTCAGGTGGATTAAAATGAGTTAGAGAGAACTGAAAGATGCAGGGCAACGAGGAGAGCATACCTGCTTTAGAGGTAACAAAACTACAAGCTCTAATTTTGTTTCAGTGGCTGCTGAGACATAATAAAGCAATGCTGCTCATGTAAGTAGTAATGGCATTTAACATTATGAATATTGATACTCTTTTCAGAAGCGAGTATTTCACAATGCAATCTTCAGCCTTTCTGCTCAAAGATGATTAAATACAAATAACATTACTAAACGAATGCAATTTTGAAAAACAATATACAAACAACACCGCTTGCCCTAATTGTATTCACAGCTTTCAGATACTACTGGGACTTATTTTAAAGATTTTTTTATAACTATTATTTGCATAGAATGATCTAGAACTACTCATATCTTGACATAAATACATAAGGTAAACTTACATATTAGAAGCATTTGCTAAGGATGTTACCTATGGCATTGCTCTTCCCAGTGCCCCAGTTTGAAAAGCGTGCAATGTCTGAAACACCTCCTAGATATATGGAAGAGGTTTTTTTCTTTCAGTGTGCTGGTTGAATAGCAGAGGTCAGGAACAAGGAGAGCATCGTATCCAGCAGCAGTGAATGTGGGTTTTCTCAAATAGACAATTACTCCTTCTTGATTTGATGGCAAAAAATTTAAAACACAGCCCTAAAAATGGAGTTATGTTCAAGTCCTGTGGTTTCCTATCCATATATAACCTGAGTAGTGCAACAACAAGCAAGAAGCTGTAGATTTTTCTGTTTCATCTGGTTTCTGATGTTAGTGCACTGTTTGACTTGTTCTCCACCGGTTCATAAGCAAAAACTATTATCTTGTTCCTTTCTTCAGGGTACAACACAACTCTGGCCGAATGGCATGGTGGAAGTAGACAGAAAAGTCAAATTCAGTCAGATTACAAAGGTCATATTGTTGTCACTCTGATGTTTTATCTTTCCTCCAATTTGTAAAAGGACCTATTTATTCATTGCCCAACTTGGCTGTACAAAAACCCACAACACCCAAAAAACATCAATCCAACATTGATTCTCTAGAAGGCGAGAGTCAGAAATCCTGTCTTGAATGAAATAACCATGGTCATGGATTTATCCAGCCAGGAAATTATCCATTTCTATGCACTGTTAACCGACATATATATAAGGACAGTTTCTCTAACTCAGATGTTGTGATATGAATTTTTTTCACAGACGTGTTACAGTTTCTACTGTCTTTTGAATGTTTTTATTATATTTTAAAAGTTCAAACCACTTACAAGTCTAAACCAGTGAAATGAGATCAGTACCAAGAAATATTGTTGTATTTATTTGTATTTTCTACATCTTTGATATGCAGATCTTCATAATAATTTCAGTAGGTGATGTTCAGACATCAGACTTGACTTACCAGTTTGAAAATCCCTAACACAAAGCATCCAGTCAGTTATTACTAAACCATACATGGGGGTACACGCAATAAGAACATTTGACCCATGAGATTCCCAGCTGATATCTTAGACTGCTCTTAGAATTGACCAAAAGCTTTATTCTACAGAAGCCAACATTTATGTAGTCCATAAAGGTTAAAAAGGTAGAATTTTTATAAATACATAATTTTGTCTGTTTTTCTGGTTCCATGTAACATATCTAAACAAAATCAGCTTTTCAAGGGAAAAAAAAAGTATGGGAAAGAATAATTTAAGAACTTCAGTAAGTCAGGTAACTATTGGATTTTTGTTCATAGCAATTTGATCAGATAACGGAATTATACTTTAAAAAATCTGTTTTGAACATCAGATGCTTTATTAAATAGAACAATTTACCTTCCAGCTTGCACGCCCTCCCCTTTAGTTTATAACTGGATCTAGCAAAATGTAATATTCTACCGATCAATTTATCTAACGATTGACACCAAAAGCAATCAAAAATCCCAACAGTTGTTTACTTACATTCATTTTGTACTAACACTTTAAATGGTGATAAAATGCACATGAAAACAGAAGAGAAAAACTTGTATTTTAAATGACACACCTGAGAAGAGTCTAATCTAAAGGTATACTATTCAAACCACAGAGAATGTTGCCCTGGTCTCTCCTATTTAGAGGCTTTTCTGTATATTTTATTTCTATGGGAAAACTGTTTGGTCACAGATTTCTTCTAGTTTATTCCTAGCTTTCTAACTATTGCATCGAATTGAACCATTTTGAAAAAAAGAACACGCAAAAGTTACTCTGTCAGTGAGTAAGTCCCTGACAGAGCTTCTCTCTGCAAAACATGCAAACCGCAAATGTGTAAAAAGAATAAATGATACTGAGGTACGAGGGATCAATCTTTTGTGTCGTTTTGCATAATTTTGCACAATCCTTTCTGTGCAGGCACTAAACAAAGACAGTAACTTTCTTTCCCAGCAGTTCATGGCAGTGCCTACGCAGGCGTTGATTTTTAACACTGCCCCTTTTCTCACCCTTTACTTGCCAGGGAGACAGGGAAACGAGTTAGAGCTTTTGCTTATCTGTGTGATGTTCTGGGTTGCCCTCTTAAATAGGGTTGACTCATGAAATTGCAAACCTTGGGTTCAAAATATGAATCGCTTTGCTGAGAGGAATAAATGAAACATTTTCCAGGTGAACCCTTCCAACTTCCATTGTTTTGTATATGGAAAGATATGGCAAATCAGTAGCTCAGAGCTAGAAGACAAAAGAATAATTTCTGTTGTGACCAGTGAGTGCAGCAATTGTTGAAGCACAAACTCGGTGCTGGTGAAGTACATGGAGTTTAAGAGTTTTCATTCAACAGCTGATGTTTGACACTAACTCATGTAAATCCTATAAATCTCCTTGTCCAATGAAGCTGAGATCTTGACGCAGATCTTATTAGCAGCAGACCTGAATGCTGTGATGTTTTGAATTGATAAACGTATTTACGTTCTCAGGTATTTCACTCAGAATAAATTACTGCATTGTAATTTGCAATGAAACAAAGCGAACTGTGTATAACAGCTTAAAATGTCAGTATGACCATGAACCTTAGCTACTTAGAAGTTAATTTTTCTGTAACTCTTCTTTAAATAGAAATACTTATCATTTGGATAGCAAGACTAGAGAGGCAAAAGCCTGAGCATGGTTTAGTTCCACTACAGAAGCCTTGAAGTGCCACAAATCACAATCCATGGCCTACAAAGATTATATGCTAGGCATAAAAGGTGGTGTGCAACTAATTATTACTTTGAATTATGCATAGAATCTCCACCACCAAAGGTATCATCCTCTTCGGGGAGGGGGGGGGGGGGAGAAAAAAAAGAAAAAGAATGTACTCATTCATTTTGAGCAAGGTGTTGCTCATTTTTCTTCAAAACTCTCCTATTACTTGGTTTAGTTAAGTAATTAAGTATCCCATTTGTAACTGGAATTACTAGTTATCAGATTATACACAATAACGATTAAAAGTTACACAGAACACTGAAAGTGGATGGGGAGAGTTACCTGATCCAGTTCTGCAAGCGGTAACACATTTTGCAAAGTGAAAATCTGGCTTTTTAGACTAATTTTCCTGGCTGTCTCTCCTTCCAGCATGTGGAAACCTTTCACACCGCCTCTGCTTTTCCAAGTCACAGGATGATAACTTTTTTACTCACAGGTGTCCACAGTGCATCCAACCCCCAGCTCAGAAAGTCTTATGATGGTTTTACCTTTTCTTTTCCTTAATAAGGGAAGAAGTTAGGCTATTAAAACCCAGAGTCCTAGTATTTATCCAGATTGCAAAGTTGTGCCATTTCTCTATTGATGCAGTGACTCCTCAAAGTTTGGTATTTTCTGTACTTGAATGAAGTCAAACTGTGAGTATCATAGCTTAAAACCACTTCCAAATAATTTGCAAAGGACGAGAGATTAAAAATTATACAGGCTTTTGTGCTTTGAAGTGCTGGGAACTTTGAACTTCCACCAATGTCAGGTGACATTCTGTCAGCTGCAGAACTGCATCTTTCCTTGGCACTGTACGGTATGAAATCAAATCAATCTTTTGATAGCACAAGTTTCAGCCAGACTTTTAAGATTGGGAAAGAGCAAATATGTGTGTATCTGTGTAGACTGTGAATTGGAGTTGCAGTTTTTTTCTGCAGTAAAAATGGAATTATATACTATTCAAAACTAACTATAGGGTGAAAAAATGAGAGTGACTATGTACTCAGGTTTGACACATATACATTACGTTTAATTCAAACACTGCTGTTTCTGCTGGACTAAGTATGGAAAGATTCTAGCAGCCTTCTGGCCCAAAGTATGAAAGGAGTAAGACTTACTGAAGCCTAAATTAATACATAACAGCAAACACTTTTGCATCAGCTACTTGCTATCTCTCCTTGTAACACAAGAAAATGGACAATACACATGGGAACTCTGCTATCCACCCAGAGGTCTTCAAATAGCATTCCTTAATTAATCCCCACGGGATACAGTTCTGAGAAGTGGAGTAACTAGTTCCTCTCATTACTGAGTTCTTCTTTATATTAATAGTACGTTACACCAATGGGATGGCAAACTGTTACGAATTGGGATTTTACATTTATTTTATCATCCTTAATCCAGCCTTTTGCAAACAAGACCTCACGTACGCTGTGCTTCACTGTGCTCTGTCCATTTATGCCTCGAAAAGATAAAGCACAGATTGCAGCCGTTGTGGCACTGCTGCCCAGCCCTAGCAATTCACTGCTAATCTGGCAATCTGACTTGAAAGGACCAGTTTTAGGGAGAATGTAATTTAGTCATTATGCCCATTGAGTTTTAGGTTTATCTCAGCCTCTCAGTAGCTTCACTCTGGGCATTGTCAGTTATACTGTTCTGAATGGTTGCTCATGAATTAATATGCAGTCTCTGATGCACCTGGCCATGACACTCTGAAGATGTCAAAAAGTGAGACCTGGGACTTGAACTGCTGCTGAAAGTCAAGTGATAGCCAACAGAAGATATGAAAATCCTAGGGAAAATGTTCAGCTTCTCCAGCCAATGAGATTACACCTACATTCTGCAAAGTCAAGAGGTTGTGAAGATCCCTCATCGTGTCTAGAAACTCATCCCAATCATAATTAGTACTGAAGAACACAATAATGACTACCTCTAGGGCACAAGCTCTGTCAACTAAATAAATTAGATTTTTCCTGCAAAGAACAGATGTCATCATCCTTTCTTATACATATTGATAACCGAATGTGCAAAATAAATGATAAATTTGATCTGAAGAGATCCTCTGGAAAACAGATAAAAGCTGTTTTTTTTTTTAAATCCTTGAATAATTTGCCCATTTCTTCACCTTCAGGTTTATTTCAGCAAGTGTCAGACATAAAATTAAAGAAAGAAAAAAAAAGTTACATTTGGCAGGGATATGATAACAAAAATATAGTAAACAATCCAATATTTGTCTTATAACAGGCTTATTTAAATAAAAAAACTGGGGAAAAGAATAGTTTAGAATAAATGAGGTAAAAACCAGTAAAGCCCAAAATTTTCATTTTGATTTGTGTTCATTGGACATGTGCTCTGTGTTTTTCATGTTCTAAAATACCAGTTACAGTTTGTAATTTTATACAGTTGCCAGACACAAGCATGCCTTTCAGCATTTAGTGTAGCCAGGTTTTATTCGTGGGCTTTTTTCAGCTTAGTACCATTTGTAAATTGACATCAAGGCTGTCACAGAATCACTGAAGTTGGAAAGGACCTCTGGAGGTCATCTGGTCCAACATCCCTGCCTGGCCAGGGCCATCTAGAGCAGGTTCTGATGGCTTTTGAATATCTCCAAGACGGGAGACTCCACAACCTCTCTGGGCAACCTGTGCCAGTATTTCCTGATATTCAGACGGAGCCTGCAGTGTTTCAGTTTGTGGCCGTTGCCTCTGGTCCTGTCACTGGGCATCACTGAAAAGAGCCTGGCTCCGTCTTCTTTGCACCCTCCCTTCAGGTATTTATATACATTGATGAGATCCTCACCGAGCCTTCTCTTCTCTAGGCTTAACAGCCCCAACCCTCTCAGCATCTCCTTATATGTGAGATGCTCCAGTCTCTTCATCATCTTAGTGGTCCTTTGCTGGACTCTCTCCAGTATGTCCATGTCTCTCCTGTAGCCCAGAACTGGACCCAGCACTCCAGGTGTTGTCTCACCAGTGCTGAGTAGAAAGGAAGGATCGCCTCCCTTGACCTGCTGGCAACTAACTCAGGACACAATTTGCCTTTTTTGCCACAAAGGCACATTGTCAGCTCATGTACTTCCATGCAATGATCCTTTCCAGCCAGTTGGACCCCAGTGTATACTGGTGCCTGGGGTTGTTCCTCCCCAGGTGCAGGACTTGCCCCTTCCCCATGCTGCACTTTTCAAGAAACAAATGTAAAAGACAGGGCACACAAAACTCACATACTAGCAAAATAAAACAAATACAAAGGAAAAATTTTCTTTTCCTTCAGTTCCCACCCTTTACATGCACGAAAAAGAAGCTGTCTGTCGAGTACACTGAGCATATCAGATACATAAAATGTGTAGCCAACACCTTTCCACATCTTGAGTGTGCCCGATATTCTTCTGTCGACCAGCACTCATCAAGGATTCAGGATATCTAGGCCCCTTCATGTCCTCCCTCTGAAAGAATCCAAACTCTGTCATTTCCCATGAGATTTAACCATGAGAGTCAAACCAACCCATGTCTTCAGTGCTCCCTGCCACATCGCTCGTCAGCTCCCCATTCTGCATTTGGGAATCCCTTTCTGAAGATTTTGCCTCCTGTAATGGATTTTATGGTGAACTTTCTTACTGGAGATATGGCTGCCTATTCTACTACAGATGTTGGGGCTTAACCCACAGGTTTGATATATCTGGTCTTTGCACTTTTATATATACACACAGAAATATATCTTTATGTATCCATATATAGGTATTTATACATACCAACACAGATATTCCCTATATACACAATCTATACTATAGGTGTGTGATATTACACACAGAGCTATATGTAAAAGGACACTTTATAATAAGACATTAATTTTATAGTTGCAGGTACAGCTGTAGATTTATATTTATTTATAAGGTATATCTAGAGGTTTATATTTACGTCTAAGTATCTATCTTCAGTGACTGTAAGATTTTGCATATAGCTGTATTATGCTGAAGGAGACATCAACACCACACATACACCTTGGAAAGGAAGTGTAAAATTAATGTGCATCTTATAGTGATGGGCTACCTGCCACTTCAGTTCCTCTCAGAACAGCCAGGTCAGCAGGGACAGAAGCTCAACTGACAGCATTGGAGAGTGGCAGCAGAAAGCTGTAAATTATCACTGGTAAAAAGGAGGCTGTATATTTGCGTATACATCATTGTGTCTTAAAGCACTGGGAAATATGACAACCGGTTTGCTGCTTATCCATTTTGTTTGCTGCATCTCTGATGTAATAATCAGTTGTGCAATTTACGCTTTTAAAACTCAATAAATGTGTGTTCGGCATAAAAAAAAAAAAAAAAGGACCCATCAATTCCTCTAACACAGGCCTTTGTTAGCTATGTGCTGTGACACAGATCTTACTTTGCTCATGGACTGAAATTTTTTTGCTCAAAACTACTGGAGGAAGTAAGATAGTATTCTTTCATTTTCATGTCATTTTTCATTATTAAATTGAACAAGTAGGAATTGCAAAGCTGAGCAGGTGGTTTCAGGGCACCCAAAGTAGCTTGTCTTTTGGACAGAAAGTTAGGCTATGGAAAGTATTAATTAACACTTATCATTTGTGGGAGTTCTCAGCAGTTGACATTGAAAAGATCATTATTCTTCCACATAAGGTTTTTTAAAAAATGTTATTTTAAAGTTAACAGTAAATTTGTCAGTCTCCAGTGGAAATCAAATGGAAGTAGCTGTCATAAAATGATGGACAGTACCACTGAAAGTCTTCGCTACAGCGATACCAAAACAAGATATCATGGTATGGACATGTACGACTGTGGGGGTGATCAGTGTTTTGGAAGGTTATAGGGGGAAAAGGACAACATCTTTTTCCCCACATTCGTACGCCAGAGCTGATCTGATTTTTCTGCAGAGCCAGGCTCTATTCCTTGGAAAAGTGCATTTATGATGGAGTTTACGGTGCAAGTCAGAGGTAGGGACACTGGAAGTGCATCCTTCTCCAGCTGCCCTCTCTTTCAGACACTATCATCTTCCACAGACTTCACAGCAGTTTTTTACGAAGTAGAAGGAAGAGAAAAGGAAGTAAATATTCATTTGCTGTAATATTTTAAAGAAAGAGTAGAAAACAGTAAAGCTACTTTTATAGAGTGTAACATTTTCCCAGTAGAGGAAAGAAAATACTTTGAAAATTAAAAAGTCATGAATGAATATTTAACATACATAAACAGAAGTCTATAAAATCTGTAACAGCTGTTTCAGATAAGATTTGTAACACCCACTTAGTTTTTCACAAGTGTGATAAAGTCTTCTGACAGAAGAAACATAATTCAATGAGTTAGTAAAACTCAACAAAGTGACTATTCCATTTAGGTCACAATGATATTTTCAAGCACACAAACTTTCCCTGCGTTCAGGGGGCAGCTCTTACAAATCAAACTACATTCATAAATACTGCTATGGGAATGAAGGGGGGAGCGAAACAAAACCTGAAGTTTATTAAGATTGAAGTTGGCCAACGCTCACTTTTATTTTCCCTTGCGCTAATATCTTTCAAAAGTAAAGAGTACAGAAGGGAAAAGTCGGCAAGTGACTAGCATGGAGAAACAGGGAAGAAATAAGTACTGACAGTGATTGAATTATGTTGATCATATCAGCAAAACAGCTATCATTGGCACAGGAGACCTGGGACCATCAGCCTGGGACCATCTGGCAGCGATCATTGCAGTGCCTGACATCAAGCAGGTAATGTTAACTCCACCACTGAAAGGGGGCTATGAACTATGATCAGAGATACAGCCCCATCAATAGACATCTATTTTCCTGCTTTGCCATAAATGTCAGTGTCCATAGACCCCTCAATTATTCAGTGTTCTGCTGAAGGTTAAAGGCTTAGAGCTGATTTTATAAGCCAGTCTTGACACATATTGTTTCCCCTGACCACACACGCGCACACACACAAAATGCAGGCTGGGAATGCCACAGCAGATAAAGATCAGCTGTAATTCATTTGTGATAATTAGAGAAAAAATGAGCAGTACTTAAGGTGAAGAAAAAGCAACAGACTTTGTCTCTCTGGAAAAGATTCTTTGAAAGCAAAAGGCTAAACGCGTTTGGCTTTTTGTTGTTGTTGTTTTTCCCATTTTCAAAACCAACATTACAATTTTATGATGCACAAAATGGAAAACTTTCAAAAATGTCAGGTTTTGAAAAAGATTACTATGAATAATGTATTTCAATACAGCTTTGTCAAACTGTTCTATAGTACATACATTTGTAATTTCTTAACACTGAATTTACTGGGAAGTGACACTACTGTGCTCATGCTGTTCACACTTGTTTACAAATAGAGGCAGTCAGGCTTTGAGCTTCAAATTCAAGTGTCCAGATACTGACGTGACTTGCCTGAAAGCACTGGCAGGAAAAGTGTGCTGTGTTAAAAATTCATAAAGAACACTGCTTTTTATTTCAAGAGTAACAGGAGCAAAAGGTTTTTGCAGTGCCCTGGGAAACAGAAAGTTCAAATATTGTGAAGTTGCAGGAGTAGATCAGAGCATACTATTCACAGTTAAAGCCTACAAGGCAGTTCTTTATAGTGTCTTGGGTGAGACAACTGAAGGAGAACTGAACCTAAGGAGCCAATTTGCTGAGTTTTGTTCAGTCTGTAAATTGAGTAGTTTTTATTATAGAATCATGAGCTGCAAGAACTGCATATTGAACAATGGAAAACTGTATTTGAATCTGTGTATTTCTAGGTTATCTAAACTTATGTTTCTGTAACTCCTCCAAAATGTCGAATAGACCCATGAAGGGCTGATACAACAGATTGGATCTTTCAGAATTCTGAGTCTCGCCAATTATTGATCCCATAGCTGGCTACTTTTTCGGGCACCCTCATGTGGGAAGTAGCCGTGTTGAGGTTCCAGGCTGGAAGGAGACAGGTATGTTTGGAGATTTTTTAAAACTGCATGCCCAAACTTCCCTTTCAAAAATGCCTGCACTCACTTTGACTTAGATCTAAAAGTCTACTACTTAAGGTGAAACATTTCTTTAGCCTCTTGTCCTCTTTATCCTGAAGTCTATACTGACTGCTAACAAAACTGCTATGCATCACATATTTTAAAATATCTTTAAATTAATATTCAGCAAAACAGCTTTGCGTTTTAGACAGTTTCTGAACCAGATCCTTCTAGGAGAGACAAACAACTAGAAACACTTGTCAAATATGTTATTTCATACATTTAATTAATATCTATCAAATGTCTGTCAGATGGCTGACTGAATCCTTTGAGGAAAAATTAGTAGAGTAAAACCTCAGTGTTTGACAGTAGTCAGATTATGCAAAGGGGGTCCACCTCAACTATATGCACACAAATAAGGGAGTGCCAAGACAGCAGCATTATGGGGAAAGCTCTCACACTTGGGGCATACGTGGCGCTCTGCCTTTGGATGGATGACAAGCCAGTCAAGAGCTTATGGGTTAGAGGGTAGACAAACATGAGTGATGTTGTCATGGGTGTCTGCTATAGG
This sequence comes from Aquila chrysaetos chrysaetos, assembly GCF_900496995.4. Taxonomy (NCBI): domain Eukaryota; kingdom Metazoa; phylum Chordata; class Aves; order Accipitriformes; family Accipitridae; genus Aquila; species Aquila chrysaetos. The sequence goes on from NC_044007.1 coordinate 69,890,313, forward strand.
CTGCCGTAACAGGTATAAAAAGCAGATAAACCCTTCTGACAAGAGGAGGAAGTGTCATATTCATATGCTCTTGTCCTCATGGGACACCGACTATCCTTATATCTGCTGGTAGGGCAATACAGCAGGCCACAAGCAATCCAGAGAATTTGTGGAGAGCATTGATGACACCTTCCTAACGCAGGCCATCAATGATCTGACGACAGCAGGTCCTCTTCTGAACGTGATACCTACAAACAAGAAAGACGTTGTGGGAGATGGGAAGGTCAGGGAACGCCTTGGCTGCACCGACCCGGGATGATGGAGTTGAAGACCCAGAGAGAAGGGAACAAGGCAAAAAGTAGGATCATAGCTCTGGATTTCAGTAGAGCAGATTTTGTCCTATTCAGGTACCTGCTTGGAAGAGTCCCACAGAAGATAGCGGTGGGGAGATAAGGTTTCCAGGAGAGCTTGCTGTTTTTCAGGGATCACATCCAAGCTCAAGAATGGCTTACCCCCATGACCAGGATATGAAGCAAAGGTGGCAGGAGGCCTGCATGGGTGAACAAGGAGGTCTTGACTAAAATATCAAAAGGAAGTATACAGAATGTGGAAGGAGGGTCAGGCAGCCCAGGACAAATGTAGAGGCACTGCATGCTGGGATAAGTGTAGGAAAGTCAAAACTCATCTGGAGTTGGACTAGAAAACCTCCAGAGGACCCTTCCAACCTCAAACATTCTGTGATTGTGCGATTCAGTGATTTTGCGAAATATTCACAGAAGCATCCAGCTCTCCCTTGTGTGTCTTAGTCAAATTTTACCATTTTTTTTCTTAGCTTCATTCAGCCTTCTCATTCCTTCCCCATCCTGTGTTACAATGTGTGTTTCCAGGTCATCTACAACGTACACCTTCTGTACACACAGATGCAGTCCTAAAGCCTCCTACAGTTTTCTTACATGCTGACAGCCAGCATCCTTAATACCTGGTGAAATGTCAACACACTAGTCCTTTCAAGGCTCAAATGAGTGGCGTAGAGAGGATGTGAGATTCCTATGTCATGAGGCATCTATGAAGTAGCTCACTATCATTCATGAGGAAGCTTCTAGGAAAGGTTATAACGCTGTAATTTGTGAAGTTAACGCCCAGTGGCTCAGGCAACGTACAAGAACTCAGAACTCAGTTCTTCCGCTCTCAGAACCTTCAGCAATGCTGGAGAGGAACATCAACAACTTCCATCCCCCCTTCACTGTGGCAGAGCTGCTTGATATTTTCATTGGTATTACATAGCTGTCCAGTGTGTTATGTCCTCCTCTTTTTTTTCCTGTCCTCCTCTTCTATTTTTTTGAAGTTTATAAGAGAAGTAGTTGTGGGTTTTCCTCATATCCTCTAGCCAGAAAGAGAAAGGACTTTGGTCTGGCAGACCTTGGGATGAAGGCAACCTTTTTGTCATTTTCCCATTGATAACTTCTGGTGATTATTTTTGGTTTATTTGGAAAACCAGACCCTAGACTCAAACTATATTTAAGGGTCTTGATGTAGGTTTTCCTTGCTGCTGAAGATTTTTAAGCATAATTTGCAAATGCATCAGTATAGCAAGATGACTGGCTGCCTTGTAAACCCCTGGACAGCATCGGTTTGATGCAGTATTCCTTTCTTTCTAATGACATTGTACGTGTAAACAGCTGGACTGGAAAACTGAGCATCCTGAACTCACAAAATGGGTGACCACAAAATTTTCTCATTATGCAAAGTCCTATTTCAATTATTTTTGGTCGGATGAAGAAGCAGTCCCCTTGGGCCTCTTACACACTACAACTCTGTAGGCTCCCATGTCATACAGATTTCCACTTCCAGCAATAGATATGCATGCATTTTTCTCATATCTTATTCAAGCCCTTTCCTTCTCACTGCATAGCCTTCTAGTCTCTGCTTTTCACTCTCACCAAAGCAAAAAATTCAAGGTTCCTGCAGCTCTGCTACAGCTGCATGCAGCTACAGCAAAGACTATACAAAGTCTTGAAGGTCAAACATCACTTGAGTACAGGTTCAGTGCCTATTAGCTCAGATTTTAATGACATCTTTATTCACCAAGAACATTGTGAAAATTCTCCCTGTTAGACACTCTAACACTATAATAGAAAAAGTTCATCTTTTTAAAATTAGCATATGTACAAGTCAGAAGCTTCATCTCGAAAATGCTGCCACAGTAAAGGAAAACTGTCAAATATCTCCCAACGAGTAAGAAGGTAGGGAGATGCAATTACAAATAAAATGCCTGCCACTTATTAAATAAATAAAATAGTGTAGAGTTAATTCTTGTCAAATTAGGTGTATTATCTTTGAAATTTACTCATTTCAAATGTGATCAGCTTTTTCTACCAGGAAAAGACTTTATCAGGCTGATACTAAAAGAAAACATTAATCGTGTGATGATCATAGTCAGAAGATGCAAAACAGTTTAGACAATATATTCTGCTACATGACGCTATTCTTGCTCATTTATAGAGTACCATTAGAAAATCTAAATCAAATAATGGTTTATCTGATAAGAAACAATGGGCAGACATAGGATTTATCATAGCCTGCACATTCTGGATCTAGTCAAAAAAGCTATGTACTTCACTATTCTGAAAAAAGCTACATACCTGGTAAGAAGTCCCTGATGAATCAATCAATATGTGGATAGGTAGATCCCTAAGGCAGAAGTGAATGTAAGGAAATGGCTAATACTTACATCTAATAGGGATTATGGAAGAAAATGTTTTTGTTGTGTTTTCTCCTGTTTCAAATATATCAAAAAAAACACCAAATCACCTTCTTATTTGGATTGTTATCCACAAGCATTCTAGGTACTGACATTTTGTTCTCCTCTTAGTTGGCAAAGCAGGTTTTCAACTGGTATTTGGATGCTCAGACTTCCAGTACTAGGAGTTTCGTTTTGCTTGAATTTTAAGGGGTTGTTGCCAGACCTTTTCATATGACCAAATTTTAACCTTGAATAAATTACTCATTACAAATTTTTTTTGCTCAATTTCAGTATGTTGTTACAGTTCCTGAAACTATTAATCAGATTTCTTTGAACTCTCCTTATGCTTGAAAACAAACAAGGCCATTTTCTTTAGATTTGCTGCTTCCTTTTATCCCTCTACAGGGTTTTGACATTTGAAATATTTTCCTTTTATCTTAATGATTGCAGTGAATTTTAATAAAATTTTCATTTGTAGCTTATTTAAATTCAGGGATGATTCTGGCTATCTTAATATATATTTTTAACTCTCTAGGGATAAGTCCATCCAGAATCATATTCTCATCTGGTCCTATTTCTTTTGTATACAGGAATTTTTAATGATTTATATATCCACTAATTTCCCTTTTTTTCTCAGTGTTCCAGATTCTGCCTAATTCCTAATTTTCAACATCTTAAATTGTATTGAACCTACTCTGAAAACAATTCTGCCCTTGTTAAATCTTTCTTTGTGGACTTCCCCTCTAACAATCTTTTTTTCAGACTAATACTGCAAACAAGTGGGATTATCTTCCCATTCCCAGTTTCCTTGTAATTTGACAGTAGAGACCACAGATAATTTATAATCTAAGAGATTTCCGATTTCAAATTATTGCCAATTACTGCTGTTGGGGGGTATACTGATACATCACATTCTTTTGTCTCTAATACCCTTTTATACTCATTACAAATACTTCCTCAGCTTGCTACTGTAGAATAGTATCTATTATGTAATACCTGTTGTCCTAACAGAACATATGTGTTCTAGAGAGCAATTCTGGCAATTTAAAAATAATCAATAAATTGTGTATGCTTCTGTCACCATGCCCATATCAATGCATTCAAACCTTCGTTAGACCTTTCCACACTTTTCATACAGCAGGTCTGAGACACTCCACAATGGGTTCTGATATAAGAAAGCAATCAAAGACTGATCTAAAATCATCTGTATTCAGTACAACACTTAAATATATTTAACCTTGAATCTCTATCTCGTAGACCTCAATAAGAATTAATATGCTGAAGTTCCATGTGGAATAACCTTAGCTGTTACAACTCACTGTATATCGTACATATGTGCTCTTCTAAAGATACCTAAGTATAAAATGTTGTTAAGACAGCAAGTAAAATGAAGTGTCTAAAAGACAAGTTTCATTGAAGAGTAAAGAGGAACAAATACAGCATTGTAGCATAATCCCCTTATGTCACTGAGCCTGGTGCTACTCACAGTCTGACTCTAGTCCTAGATACTAAAAACACTTGACAAATCAAGTTCAATCAATAAATGACTCCTACGAGGACCACAGATATTTATTTCCCTTTTGGCTAAATGTTTCTTTTGTTATCATTGATCACATTTGGTACAACGATTGAGTTATTGCAAATTCTAGCTGATTAATCTTCTTTGAGTATTCTGCTCCACTGGACCTGTCAGTTACTTTTGCTTTTAGGATTTTTTTTTTACTTCAGACCATTTTTGAGTGTTCACTAGCTTTTGAGGATGCTGCTCCTGGTTTGAGTGCAGTGGGAAGCATGACCGAAATGTAATGCCCCCTTCAGTGTACAAAGTTAAGAATCTTCCTTTATTCTCAAATGGTCTGTATTTTTTTTTCACAGTTGTATCTAGAATTACTGTTGTATATGGGCTGAAAATGCAAAATTATGGGTTTAGATTCATAGTTAGAACCATCTGAGTAAAGACTGTGTAAACCATTTGGCTAATATCATACTCCATTACTTTAAAAATTGTTCGTCAGGTTGACTGCCTAAAGAGCAAAGAACAAAGGAAGAGCTGAGACAAACAGAAAGATACCTGCTGGTTTATTTAAGAAAGTTGTCATTGCAGGTAACCACCTGCAAGCTGGAGAACTTCCCTTGCTGTTTATGAGACTAGTGCTTGTTCAGTAAAGCTCCAAATAGGAATGTCTTGTCATAATGCACAATCCCATATGCAATGTTGACTCAGCCCTGGATTCCAGAACACCTTAAAATGAATCAGTCTTGCTTTGCAGTTAGGAGAAAAAACTCTAAAATAGTAAAATACATTGCACAGTTTCAGCACCTGTCCAGTGGAGCCACTTATGAGCCCTGTCTGTCCACTTCGTCACGTGTCACAGGACCACACAACACTGCCACTGAGTGTTCATGGAGTTCATACTCTCAAATAGTATCTAGCCTTGTAATGAGTGTGAGTGTGAAGCTTCCAGAGGAAGATAAAGCCAACGTTTGTATTTTTTAGTACAGTAGCAAAGACACACATAAAAGATTAAACCGGTTAGGAAACAACGAAGAAATATCTGCTGCACCCCTCTCCACTTCCACCTCCTCCCCGAAAAAAAAAAAAAAAAAGAGAAACCGCATGGCAATTTTGCTTCCTACTGATAATGGAATTTCCAACTTTCATCTTCTAATCCATCACACAGGAGTCTTCAATAAAAACACTTGAAGAAATATGGGTACATCAGACTGTTGCTACTGCTTGAAAAAGTTTTTAATCTATTTGTGGCAGAGATTGTGTTCCTAAGTAAGTTAACAAGATGATGCTATCACTTCACCTTGCTGTTGATAAATCTTGACACATTTCTTCTACCTTGTTTCTAGCAGAAAGTGTTTATATTATAGTGCCTGTGTTCAGCTGAACGTTTATAGGATGCCACGACTCTACCTGAATCATCAGTTTCCTCATCTCCTTCAATGGTCATATGGATTGTAAGTCTCTAAATAGGCATCTCCTGCTGAGATTCAAATCTTGTTCTTCTTTCAACATATGGAATCTTTCTCACATTTTGTTTATATCTGCATCTCAATGCAAGAGATCCCTTTCTTTACTTTGCATAATAGAATTTTAAAAATTATCAAAATATTCTTGCTTTTCCTTTGGCCTTGCTTTCCTCTCATTGAGTTTTGTGAATGCATCAGAATAAATGTTTCAGCACAAGAGTTTTGCATTGTTTCATTTTTGCTCTGCCAGTCCCTATATACACCTCTATTTCTTCCTCATCGGTTATTCTTGTCAATTTGAGCATACATTTCTTAGGTATGTAAAAATTGCGACAGCAGATCCCAGTAGTGATGCCTAAAACTTTATCCTCCATCTAACAATGAGGGTTAATATGATCACAAATCACCTCAATGAAAGAACAATGTGTATTCTTATGAAACGTTCAAATATCACAGTTGCAGTCCATTGCCCTTATTTAGAAACACCAAAAATTCTTCAGCAAGAATTGGAGAATATTATTAACTGTCTTATTAAGACAAAGTGCAAAATCAGAACTTCTATGGACAAATTAGAAGAAACTTTGCTACAGATTGGGGTCTCACTAACAAAATGAAAAGGGAACTGAACATAATTGTTGATGATAAAGCAATCTAAATGCCATATAGCCATGAACAATTTAATTCCAGGAGGCAGCAGGTGGGGTATTTTAAGAAAAGAGAAGGAAATATTAATTCTGTTGTCCAAGTCTTTACTAAGACTTCATTAGAATATCAGGCTCACTTCTGATTAACTATGCTGAGAATGGTAATTTCAATGCAAAACCAGTCTACTCGGATGATAAAGGGTTTTAGAGAACGCATCTTAAAAGAAGAGACTAGTGAAACAAAAGTTGGGACAGGTTATGATTATTTTCTATAAATACTTGATAAACTCAATGGAAAGACAAGGACTGTCAAAACTAAATATGCTTGTACAAGACCAAAAGAATGTAAAAATTAGTCATGGATATATCTTCCCAGCAAATAAAAAGAACATTTGAACCATTATGTATGAAGTTCTGGTGTGGATTTTTGAATAATGCAGCAGAGGCCTGGAACATACATTGACTAAAGATGATATTTGAAAACATCTGCTAGATTCCATGTGGTTACCAAAATAAAAGCAAACAATGGTAATATTGATACATTTCATAACTATATATACTTGTCATTTGAGCTGTATACATGTGTAATACATATATATATAAAAATATATATGTTTACACACATACATGCACATATGTATTCTTGCAAGACTAATGTCTGAAGTTTTATATATCCTTTACTTAAAACAACTAAATATTTTGTTTGTTTTATTTGGCTCTGACACTGTGCTGAACAGACGTGTTCACTGAGCTGCTAAGATCTAGAGATTTTTCTTGAACAATTCTAGTGCATTCAGTTAAAAAACCCTTTAAGAACAGGATCAACTCAAAGACGAGGGTACATTGTCTTGTTCATTGGTAACATTTCTCCTAGCTTTACTAGATTCCTATGGACTTATCCTAAGACAATCTTGAGCAATTCAGCAAAGCTGTTCCAGCCCTTCATCCAGTTCATCAATGAAAAAAATTAAGCACTCATAAAGGCTCTTTAGACAGTCTATTATCAGCTTCCTTTCATATTAGAATATGACCATTTTTTTCCTTCTTTTTCACTGCTGTCTCTCAATCAATGTTGATCCTTCCTTGTCCAACTCCATTGTGAATGAAATTTCAAGTACAGACCATTCTTTGAAACATAGACATTCACTGGACATAAATGAAGTTATTTGTAACTCAGTTAGCAATGTTCCAACAGACAAAGATAAAATATCAAGAGGAAGAAAAAGATTTTTCATTTTTTTCATCAGTGATACTGGAAATGTTCTGCCATAATGAGCAGTTTTAAGAGTCTGATAACTTAACCATTTTTACAATAGCTCCTTATAAGACTCTTTTTTTTTTTTGGTGTTTGTTTATCTGTTTAATCAGAGCTATTTTACAGCTATTTGACAGAAAAAAAGATTTTTAATTGCCTTACAACACCAATTGATAATTTTCCAGTTTTCCAGTCATTCCAACTATGATTCAGATCAGGTTTGGTTCTATTATTTTCTTTTAATGTGAACCCGCATGGCCTGAAAGAGATTTGATTTTGGCAGAACAGCGTACACCTGTTTAGCTAAGTTCTGCCACCAGGAGCATATGGCTGAAACAGAAGTTTCTCTTCAGACTATAGAAGTCTGCAAGGAAACCTGGGAACCTCAACCGAAATGTGGGCCAAACTGTGAGGCTGGAGCAGCCAGCCTGACTGATGTCTAGGTCATAAATGCCTGCTTGGTGGCCAAAATATATCAAACTTTCAACATGCCAGTGAGAACCAGAATGAATATGACCAAGTATGGACCCATGTGAGATTCAAGATCTTGTCCCCCAAAGCAAAAGGTGTCTGCAGAGAAGTTTAGCTCTGTCTGCACCAGCATCAGTAAAGTAGGCAAGGACTTATTTTGAAGAGAAATCTCAACATCCACCTCAGGCGGAAGGCCACCACTTGAGCGTTAAATTTTGGGTGTTTCAGAGGGAAACTTCTACCTTTATTCTTCAGTTTAAATAGGTGTTCATACAGGCCAACATAGTTCAAAGATCTTCTGAATTATCTGAATGAGAATCACTTCCCCTGTCAATCAATCAGGTTTATTTTCCTTAGTATTTATGAAGCTGTAATCCTGTTAATGTTCTTGTTGTTCAGAAGATCTTGTCTGGTAATAGGCACTGAATTTTCAATTTAAAAGAATGCGGAAAAGATGCACAACTTTTCATGAAGAATGAGGAGGGGCGCAAACATTATTTTACATTAAGGGTACAAGTAGAGCTGTTTGCATAAGGATGAAAAATAGCATCCCTGAGAAACTTCCCAGCAGTATCAGCTTTTACGTAAACGTTATCATGGACTCGCCTCATAACTGTGCAGGTGTTGCATCACCACAGTGAAGAAATGAGTAACGGAAGGGAGAAGAAAACTGCCTTACAACAGAAGAGCTCACATGATAGAATAGAGGACAAGATGTAGCCAGTGATACATATGACTTCATAAATAACCGGTCACTTGCTGTCTGCCTTGGGAGACGAGCAATGAACAGACAAAAAGGACCCTTTTGATTTTCCGAGTGTGACATATGAATGTTTTGCTGTTGCTCTGACCAGCAGCAAGGAAGACTGTCAGTACAGTCTTACTGGGTTTGCGGTTACCTGTTGGGCTAAGGGAAACGCTACCAAAAAAGTAAGAAGCAACTTGAACATGTTGTATTTGGTTTGGCTGAACTGTAACAGATTCTAAACTGGTTCCTAAGAGAGCTTTAATATACTCTGAACCAAGCATATTTTGATAATAACCTCTCCATTATATTAGTCATTAAGGAAACTTGAAAATACCAGTTCACAAACTAAACAGAATAACTCTTCTCCATTCCAGACTTTTGCCACAATTAGAGTAATTTATTTTGGGGAAAAGCCAGGAAAAGATAGAGGGGGGGAAGTCGGAAAGAAAGCAGTAACAATTAGATCACTTCTGCCTCTGCTTGCTGGGTGGGTCTTCTGAATGTCAGCCTCATTATTCTGGACGTCAACTCCAGGCAGCAGCTCCTAAATGCCGTTCCAAATGGTGGCCTAAATGGCAGTCCCTGTTGTACATTCTTTCTCCAGTAATAGTGGCAGGCTGTTGGGAACTTCTTTTAGTTCATAATAAATTTCAGGAGTGCTAGCTTGAGAACAATGTTTGAGGCTTATGCCAACACAGACTGGCAGATAAATGCTTCGAATCCACAATTCCATTATCGCTTCTGAAAATCTGTAGGCTGCAAGTCTTGTTCACTGGTGGGGAAGAGCCCAGATATTCTGAGGTGACAAGGACGACTTACATAAAACGTATATAATCTCAGCGTCTCAAGGGCCCTGCACGGCTCTGTTCACCAGGGACTCTAAGCCCCTCGCAAACATTAAAGAAAGCATCTTCATTGTGGTTGCATTAAAGAAAGAATCCTTCTGTGAGGTCAGTTGGGATCCAAAACATGGACAAATTAAGTGAACAGACAACAAATCTGTGGCAGTGCCAGGAAATCATGTTGTAATTCTCAGTCCACAGCCACAACCACAAGAGTAATCTCCTTGTACATTTCTGGTAGCAAAAGGGGAGGGGGGGGGTGGAGGGGGGAAGTCCCTCACAGAAGCCTCTTCATTCTTATTTAACATGGATTTTATCACGCATGGAAACAACCAGTCCATTTTCCCACGTAGACTGTAGCAGGCTGTTGAACTAAGCTCCCAATAAAATGCTTACACAACATGTAAAGCTGGGCTGTTTGAAACGAGAGATTCAGACTTCAGGCTGATTCAAAACACGGGCTCTGTTTCTTACTAGCAGCTGTGCCTCAAGCACTAACAAATCTTCATGCCTCTCTCTCGTTTGTTTGGAGGGACAGCCAGTACCTTCAGCCGCAGGAGGTTGATCCATGGCTATAAAAGTAACTTAGTCTGTTACGAGCTGAGGGCAAACTCTTCCTCAAGCTATTCGTTCTCTTCGTTTAGCTGAAAGGTGGCTAGGCAGCCACACCGTGTCACGGGCACTTTGTAGCTGCCAGAGCTGCCTCTCCTCTGCTCAGCGGTGCCAAAATCCATCCAGTTACACCTCAGTCCTCATGCATGGCTGTTACGGTAGAGGAGCTTGCAAGATGAAGGCAGAATATTCAAATGCTTTTCTCCTGATCGCGATGCTCCTGTTCGGGGCAGGTTGACCGTCATTTGCCTGGGAGAAGTCAAAATACATGGCTAGTTTTGCTCTCTTCTGATCGCTGTTGCTTTCCTCACCTGAACTATTTAGATTAAATACATTCAAACACTATAAAAACATCAAAAGAGCATATTTACTTTGTGTTAACATTTTTATGAAGTCCAGCTACCGCAGAGAACTGAAAGAGTCCAGGGTAGAAACACAGGAATTGAGGCACATTCTCCAGTTTGCTTTACTTGCTTCACTTGCCAAGGCAAAAGCAAGCCCAGGCCCTAACACTTTCCCTCAGTGTCACGATCCTGCTGTCACGCTATGGCTGCGGGAAGGAGTAGCTGGTTACTGCCCTGCTTGCGTTCTCCACCTTTTCTCATATAAACTATGTGGTGGAGAAGTGAGAAGATATTCCCTGTCCCTATCCTCCATACAGAGAGAGATACGCCAGTGGATGGATACATTAGCGAGTTCCAACCCATGCTCAAGGTCTCCCAGATTTCTGTGGGGGTGATTCTACACTCCCCAAAAGCTGGTTACAAAGCGCGGGACTCACTGCAGCGAATAGTTTCTTTACTTGGGCTCGGAACATGACTTCAGCTTTCTGTGCAGCATCACATTCTCCGTGGTGCAATGTTGTTTTAAGGCTTCTCTTGAGAAGCAGTGTAGAATAGAAAAATTAAACTAGTATTTCAGTATCCAGTGGCTCCAGTAACTAGACCCCTAGGCACACGCTGTGCCTGTGTCTGACTAATCTGTGTCTCCCTGCTAGCAATAAGAAGCATCCTGAAGCCGGGAAGCCTTCTGGCTGCTTTGGGCTCCCAGGGCAGGCTGCTTGAAAGGCTGAATGGCACTGCAACTGGGTCATCTCCGTGTGATACTGGTCCTCAACAAATGTAAGTGTGCCCTTGAAGCCACAAACAGCAGGAAATAACTGAGTGGTGAATGTGGCTGTGGAGTTGTCTGTATCATCTAAATCTGGCTGAATCTGGCGTTGCTGCAAAAAGGCTGTATTGGGTAGGATGCCAGAACGCAGCTGTGGCATCTTATTAAAAAAACAAAAACAAAAAAGAGAGAGCATTTTCCTCCTGAGTGGCCGTTTTTTCCAGTTTAGCATAGGAGCGTTGGCATTACCCAATGGATTAGCATTGGTAACGGGAAGGTATAGAACCAGGCTGGTGTACTGGAAGAGGGAGGGGAGAGGGAAGGCCTGAGCTATCACCACCGACTCACCAGATAAGTGTTTACAGTGCCTTTAGCTAAGTCCATGCACAGCTTCAGCTTCATTTTTACTCTTCCCCTCATCTCCTCGTTGGGCCGTGTGGCATCCTTGCAAATGGGGGACGTTCCATGTTCTTCAGCACTTACTTAGGAATAGTACTTCTCCCTGTAAACAGCCACAAAGTCTGTGACTTTATGCATCTAGAGAATTTAATAATGAAAAAGATGAAAAAATATACACTAGCTGTGCGTCAAAGCAAATGTAAACACAAAATAATACTCTTAGATACGTAGTCACACACTGTTACGAAAAACATAGGGGTTTTAGGGGTGACTGTCTACTGCAGTCAACAAAGGGAACAAAAAGGTGTCAGATAAAGGGAGGGATACACGTCCACCTTTGTCGCAGTCATTTAAGCAACAAGCTTCCAAAAGGGAAAGCAAGCCTTTTTTAGAAGTTAAAATTTCAGTGAGTTCCAGACCAGAATGAAATTTTACCTGGAAGGTGCCCCTATGCTAAAGGAAGTCAGCATGACTTATCAAATCTGTTTTGAGTATTGCTCTGTGTAAGTGCCATTTCAAAAGATTCATTGGCTGTGTAGGCTTTTACTATCAGCATATTTATTTCACCTCCTAAATGAAATCCAATTTGAGGCTATTAATATTAATGTGCTGAGATAATTCTGATGATGAATTAATAAAACACTTGGCCTCTCAATATGCTGTTTGCTCTTACCATTTAATGATGCTCTTAACTGGAAAAAGGAAGAGATAGAGCAGACTCCAGCAGGAGCCTGAAAATTAGAAACCACTTCATTGTTTTTAGCTTGCCGCTTTAATGACAATCGATGGCATTGATTTTGGACTAGAAAAGTATTTACTAAATCTTTGCCATGTGCTACAATCCCTATTTAGATTCCTTAAGCATAATCTGTATGTAACACCTGCTTAAAGTACTTCAACTACTTGAGGAGAATAACTTAAAAAATATTTAATGCATTTCTGTAGTTTGTTAGAGATTTGCCCCTATTTCTTGCGTTTGTCATAAATATTGGGCTTTTTTGCAACACAATTCTGCTGCTACTGAAAGCACAGCTGTACCTTAGAAAAAATCAGATGGCATCAATGCTCTCATTCCTTTACAAGAGGAATTTCAGTTCACTGAACATTTTATTTCAGATAAGGCTAATTCACCTACATTATTATGCTATTTCCATTTGAAGAACTGAACTCACTTAACGTACATGATTTTTACATTAGTCTTCACAGTTAGCACACAATCCTAATAGGAAAAAAATCTAAATAATAATAGGATATTTCCACAGACAACTAATGTAAAAACATATGTGTAGACATCTATAGTGTCATATTCATAATTTATATTTTTTTTATTATTGATATCAGGGAATATGGAAAACATTTCATTCTAAGCTTGCAAATACGTTTAATTTATTATGGTTAAAACACAGAACCTTAATGCTAGTCATTTTTAGTTTTCATCTAAGAAAGAATGAAAAAAATTCTAGCACCGTGATTGCCAATAATTGCAATTTCATCTAAGATTTCAGTCCCGGCAAGCCTGTCGAAGTGGTGGCTAGCAGAACGCATACAATCTAGTTTTCAAAGTATGAGGTGTACTTTAAAAATTCTAGCAGGATGGCAAGCATGAAAGTGCATTCCCAACACACATCATGTTTAAGCCTGGAGTTTTCATTCAAGCCAAATTGCCTCTCTTTGAAATGGGTCAGATCCTCAGATGATATAGACTGTTTTACCTTAACTGCATTGTAGAAGTATGCAAAAATATCAGGAGACAAAGAAGCAACAACCTTAACATTTTATTGCTGAGATTAATAATATTATTAATAATTATGTTTCTGAAACAGAAAAGCTAAACAAATTGCTACCGTCAAACTGCTGCTTCAGAGAGAAAACAAAGAGAAGAAATTTACTGCTGTTCTTTTTCATTAAATTATGAAGCACTCAATGTGGTAAAAGCCCTGTATGCATCCAGAGAAAGTTCTCTGAGGTGGAAGAGAAATGTTTATCATTTCTAAAATTATGCGAATTGAGAGTCAGATTTTCATTTTTATTATATGTGACAGGATAATAGCAAGTGGGTTTAGGTGGTAAGGGAGATGGATGATGTCTTAGAGTACCAGTTATGTATCAGCTCTTTTTGATGCTGCTTCTTTTGAGCAGGCATGGAGGGGAAACCTATACAGCAAATCGTAATGCAATCTGCACTTCATAAAATTTGCCCTCTGCAGCCATGTCTGAGCACAAACTAGGTAATGCAGGTCAACAGTCACTGAATGGCCACATTAAAAACCCAGTCGGGGGACTCCTATTTTTTTAGTCTATTTCCATTTCCCCCCCTACCCGGATGAAACATTTAATTTCTGCAATAATAAATACAAGTATGAAGGTTTAGATGTTTCACCTCTAAGCACATTGCAAAGACAAAGAAAATGTTCCTTCAGCAGTTATCACATTATTTCTTTAGAACTAATATTGATTATCAAATATATCTTATAACTTGCACGAGGCATAACGTAGTGGTCATTACTTTAACTTCCTTCATTGGAAGTGCTCCAAGACTTTTCTTTCTGCAAAGCAGTAACCTTTCTCCTGTTTAGATATACCCAGTTGCCAATACACTCTCATTATTTCTCTCATCAGGCTGGCATACGAGATTTCAGTTACAAGTTTGTAGTTCACACCACATATGAAGAATGAATTTCAGACATGGTATTACTCATGACTTTCCCTTCCATCTATCCTTGGTTGAAAATTACAGCTTTGCAGAAGTTGTATAGGTTTGTATACTTCTTCCCAGTATTTCAGCTTTGGACTGAGAACTATAATTAAGAGAAATTAAACAAAACCCACAGAGCTGCTACCAACTCCTTCCAAAACAACCAGAGTTAGCTACTTCGGTAGCCACCCTAACCATCAACGGGATTCTCATGTTACAGAGGTTGGAATGATAGTGGTAGCCACAACCTTGATACTATATAGGAATTTAGTTTACTTTAAATAAAGACTTTGTTTTCTTAATTACGTACACGATGGAAGGGTAAGGCTTTCAAAATGCACTCAGTGCTTTGAAAATTACATCGCCTACATGTCTTTGGCCACCATTCTGATGATCGTGATCCTAAGAAGACTTTCATGTGTGCTTGGTTTCATGCAGTTCAAATAGTCCTGTCAAAATCAGAGTGGCTACTCCAATGCCTGCAAGTTATTCAGAACTGAAGTCATAACATATAAATCAGCTGACTTGAGTAAGTGATCTGTTACTCCCAAATCCCCATCAATGCTGTGAATGATGATATTATTTCTAGGAAGTGTACCTCCTTTCAGTCACTCTTGGAATATTTGCATGACCATACTTTGTGTGAAAGTTCTGACCTCTGAGACAAAAAGGAAATAAATGAGAAGAATCTGAATGCCTTTAATTTGAAGATGATTCTAAGAGACTGTTTTATTCTCTTCTTTCTATCATAAAATATTACACTTCTAAAATCAGTTAATTTGGTGAAAGAAAACTGATTTTAAAATATTAAAATGCATTTGAAAACATCAGGTAGCCTTTTAAAATACTGTTTAATGACAATAGGCTAAAACATTCCTGTATTTCAGCTGCAATAGATTTTCTTAAGCAGCCACAGTGATGTTTCATAATTAGATAACCTAGGGCTAAACACTGAGAGTTTCTAAGTGTTGAGTACCTTAAACTTTTGATAAAGCAAGAGCAGAGAGTACTCAGTGCCTCAAAGGATAGGTCAGTGTTTATATAACAATGTGTGAGAATCAGTTTTTGTCTTGTTTTTCTTAGACATAATTTGATGTTTTGCAATAGAAAAAAAGTGTAAGCGCACCCCAGCATATCACTTCTATCACTGGTGTGTATAAAACACTTCCCCTACGCTTTTAAGGTGATGAAAAGGACAACTAGCTTGTGTCTAAATCAGGAGAGCTTGATATGATGTCAAAGCCTTTGGCTAAACATAGATTGACTTAATTCTTTCAATAATGAACTTTGGTCCAGAGCATTTAACAACCACAAGAGGAGAAACCCAATATAAAAGAGAAAATCTCCTCATTCAGGTTATCTTGACTCTGCTGCAGGCAAAACATAGAAATATTTTTTTTAATCGAGATTCTCTGCAGCAGCCCGTTCCAAATGCCAGTATCCATCACTGATGACTGGATCAATAGCTCTGTTTTGGCCCCAGTCTCCTACGAGAGATGGCATGCCATCAGTGACAGACAAATATCACAGTTAAGCAAAGTATCCAGCCAGACCTAGTAACATTTTTATTGATTTTTGTTGTGCAAATAATGTCTTTTTGGGCTGAATAAATGGCTTTGAGCCAAACAGTCATTGTTTATGATTCCAAAATGCAATAAAGGGACAGGAAATATATTATAGCCTATGTCTCAAGGCACACAACATAATCATCCTTTGGTGGTGAAAAACTATCCAGCTGAAACCATGAGTGCATATTTATCCATGCTTAAAGGTACCTGTAGGACTTGCAAATCTTACACAAAATGTCCTGTTAGGAAACAGATGGTATTGCCCTTTAACCTATTGAATAACTACTAGAAAACCAAGCAAAAAATAAGCACTATATTTCTTCAATCAATACAAAGAAAACACTTTATTATTTTCCCTTCAAATGAAATATCAAACTTGCCAAAATAGCATTAGGATGCTTTGAAAAAAGGACAAAACAGAAAGTACCCTGACAGTTTTTCAAATGCTACAAAATTATATTAATAGTAGTCCGGCAACAATATTCGTTGGCTTTGTCTTCTGTTCTTTTTTTCAGGAATTACTAAACCACATTCTGTATATTTTTTTAGTATTAAAGGATCATATTATTTATCTTTCATAAAAAAAATTTCTTTTTTGTTTTGCTAATATAATTATTTTTTAATCACTTAAGCTAGCAATATAAACCAAAATATCTCCTTATGGTTATATCTGCGCACTAAATCCCAAACCTTTTCTAATGGATATGTATCTAATATATCCAGTAGATTTAATGAGAAATCTCTCTTAGTCTCAGCAAGTGTGCAATGGCCAGACTTTCTAGACATGCAGGTGTCATAAACAAATATTCTCTTTCAACGATATTGTTAAGTCACAAGCACAAATCATCAGCAGTGAAGGTCTGAGGAAAGAAATATTCCTATAACAACTGCCACACTATCTACAATGAAATATTTTAACAGGTTTGTTGTTGTTTCCAATTAACTAGATATAAGCTGTATTAGCTTGCATTGTTTCAAGGCTGGTAAAACTATTTTGTCCTCATTGCACAGCCCTGTATTTTCATGGAAAATATCAATAATTCAAACACCTTTCAGAAAAATTCGAGAATATTTGTCCTCACCCCAGAAGAGTCCATTCATCTGTAGGAAAATGCTACGGTAATCAAGTGCCAGCTTAAATCCTGTCTCTCTCCTACATCTTTAAATTTCAAGCTTTTATTAACTCTCTCATGACAGCCCTAGATATACTTTTGAGGGCTTTTAGAGTGTAAGGCCAAGGCCATTCCTAAGAAACGATACAGAAAATCAGGAGGTTTATTTGTAACTTTTTGAAAATTAAATTGCAGAAAATAGGATGGAAGTCAATGGGAAACTTTAAGAGGAAACGTGGCTGTATTAGCCTATATTTGTTAATGGCTTTATTATTTCTACCGTAAAAAAAAAAAACTCTGATCCTCTTCCCAGTAAGCCAATGGCAAATTTTTTATATTCTTCAGCAGAAGTAGTTATTCCCTTTGAATTGCATAAAATCATTCCAACAAGCCTCCTAATCATACATCTCTGCTGTATGTCTTTTTAAAGAGTTATTCAGCTTTAATCAGTATGTCATTGAATGCTTCCAAAGCTTTTAGGAGATTTAAGCTTTTTTTTTTTTTTTTTAAATGAAATTTCCCAAAGTCTCAACCCTGGAAAGATTACACCTGTAATCAGAAATCATGTGTGAGGACAGCTTCCCTGAGTCAGGACATCTCATGAGCCCAAAGTTACCCCCACGTCTAAAGGTTCGTGAAGGTAGGATGTGAAAAGGCAGGAGAGAGATAAAATGAGATTGACTTTTGACATATCACATGATACCCATAGATACAGGATACCCATAGATTTGGCACCTCTTTTCCTCTTGCCCGCCTCATCCAAGCATTCAAAAACCGGAGTAACCATCTTCTGAGAGACATTATATCAGATCATAGACTTGGTCTTCTGTCCTTCACTGGCTGGTGTTAGTTTTTTGTACACATTACAGCCTCGTATCATGAGCAACATCTTCTCTCTCCACCTAAAGGGAAATAAATTATCATTCTTCCATTTCATAAGGGTCAAGTCTAGTAGACAAAAATCTCTTGTTCTTTGAGTCCCTGCCTTCGGCAACAAGTACACTGAAGCGTGTGTGAGCCAAGTCTCTCTGAATTCACCGTTCTATCCCTGACAATTGTTTTTTTGCTCCGAGAGAGAATAAGAAAACAGTAAGAAACACCTATTGAGTGTGATTCATCTAGCCTATTTCCAGATATCTCTCTTACCAGGAGATGAATAGTCCTCTGAAGGTGTCTGTTTCTTTCCATTAACTACAAGGGGAGCCCAGAATTACTGGCTTAGACTTCGATGTCTATCCCACCTCTACACATCGAAGTTAAGATAAATGAATCCCAACTTTGGTCACTCAGACAGTTTCAGGTTGCAGATCCTGAGCCTATGATGGTCTCTCTGTCCTTTAGGGCTGAACTGGACAGGATTTCAGGCACACTGTTTCTTGGTATTTTCAACTATCATCCATCCTGAGAAGTCTGTTTACTTATTTGGGAGCCTCACTTTAATTTTAACCCAGAAAGCTGGTACCTAATGTTAGGTATTTTGATTTCTGTCTTTAGTTGTTCAGATGTTTTATTCAATTTGGCCTGAAATGTAAGATTTGTTTGGGCTGAAATCAAACTAGGAGGCAAGTGGAAGTAATTGGACCTGCGTATTGTACTGAAAACGTACACTTTTTTTCTTTTCTGAGTTTAGAGGGTTTCAGGGCACTTTATTTGAAATTTTAAACTCAGTGTCAATTGGAAACATTAAACCATGGAGTATGAAGCTATTGGCAAGTACTTCAGTGCATAATCAGGCAGGTTACCAGCTCTTTGGAGTAGGTAGCCCCCGGTAAACTCAGACCCATAGTGAATCATTCCCGAGCCGGAGGAGCAGGCCTATGTAAAACCCAAGCTGGGTATTAAGAGATCCATAACTGCTCCTCCTGCAGACCTCAGCAATATGTGTTCACATGCTTGACACAAACCGTCTGTGCCAATAAAACCCAGGCCATTGTCATGCTAAGGAAATTCAACCGTCCCTGCAGACTAAGCCCTGTCTATGTCAGTTGGTCAGGCATGTCTTCCCCTGGGGGAGTTGAATCCCGCCAACTGAGTACATGGTTTCAAGAGGGCAAATAAATATGCTGTAACTGGATAGCATGTGAAATCTTCCTGCAAAGACTAGTCACCTGGGTGTTATGAACTGTGAAGTGAAAATAGTAGAATGAATATTGTTAGAGCATGAAATCACCTTCACTGATGAAACTAAAAATAATGGAATAAAAATGGTTTGTTCATAATCCTCTTATTACAGATCCTGTTTTCTCTTTAGGTAAGAACCCCTCCACCCATTGCTCTCACTTCAAAAGTATAATTTAAAGAATTTTTTTAATAGCAAATGCAGCAAGGTAAAAACAGACATGCTTTACTGGCTGGCTTTTAAAGACAATGACAGCTGTGGCCAGACTGACCTCATCACCCCACCGGCAATATTTTTATAGCAGTTAGAGTAATGGTAAGGCAGAGGCTCTCATACTTGCATTTACCTAACTGTTTTCTTTCCAGCTCCTTCTTCTCTGGCGATATCTAAGCTTCTCATCCATTTTGTAAGTGAAATTTTCCACACAGAGTCTCTGTCCACAAGTAGGCTACCGGGAGTGCCTTATTGACACTTGGAGGTGCGTGAATTACAGCTTTGCATTGGACTTCACCTCTTGGATGGAGAGAAAGGCTGGTGGGGAGCAAGGGTAGGCTTGGGAACGTGCAAACACGAGGTCTGCTCAGAAGCATTTAACCAGCACGGGCCTGGACACGGAGCAGCTAAGATTTGCATGAGACGGGCTTCCTGGCGGAAACAGCATGAGCCAGTGGACAGGCCCCTAACACAGCAGTCCAGATGTCTTGTGATCTATCTCTAGTTTTCTCTAGGTTGCCATGTGATCTTGGGAAAGCCGCTTCCCCTCTGGGCCTTAATTTCACAGTCTGTAGATGCTTAGAGGGACACCTAACCTACAATGTGGTTTCAGATCCTTCTGAAATGCCCATTTCCACCAACTACGATGCCTACAAAGCATTAGCTGACTAATAATAGTAAGTTTAAGAAGGAACAAAGGGTGTCTATTATATGCTTGAGAGGCAAATCTCCAGCTTGATCACTTTGTGTGAGCTCTGGTTTTCCCTCATCAGCAATGTCTGTTTGCTTTGTCTTTTTCACTGAGTACATTTGGTACAGGAATTATTCTTATGCCTCCAAACATTAACAGCAGATTTTGAAAGACCATACTAGGAAAAGGAGGAAAGTGAGATTTCTGCCTCATGTAGAGTGCGATTTTCTCTTCAGAACTTCTGAATAAGTTTGTCTTTGAAAAAAACAGCCAGAGCTATGCAATATTTAAGCCTAAACAAGCTGCAGCAGTTTTTATTAAAAGCAGCAAACTCTACAGTTTTGCCAGGGTAACAGTTTGTTGTGTCTTCAGTGTTACAACAGTAACACTAGATAAACTTGTTTTGCTGGGGTGAGTAAGTCCAATATGAGCTACAGGTTCATAGCCTGTCACCTGCATGGTTTCTCCAAGGATTAGGAGATTTCGGAGACTTTTATAGGTTGGTTGGGGAAATCCTGATCTTTATGGGGAAACCATCTCAATGACTTTGGGTTTCTTCTGATACTCATGCTCAGGGAAGGAGACTTAATTAGAGCAGCAATACACGCACATTCTTGTGTATGAGGGAGAGTTCCATCTCCACACTTCCTAACTATTTAAGCCATGCTGAAGTACTCAGTCATTTGATCTCAGTATCATCTGGGGACCAGCTGTCCTGCCAGCTCTCCCACTCCCCATGTGGTCTCTGCACCCCATATGTTTCCGGCCCTTTTTCCCACATGCCTTGATCTCCCTGTATCTACCAGATACCCAGATTCCAGCTCCCTTACTTACCTTACACGTTATCTGGGCATGGTACAAATGGTGGTTTCCACCTCCATTTTATCCTTAGCACGTATCTGGCCAAGCTTAGCGCCAGTTTGCTGTCGTGTTACAACAGAAGTAGCATTTCTGGAAAGTTCCTGTGTTGCTCAGTGAAATATATCAAAAGAAAAAGTGCAAAAGATTAAAAAAAATCAGAAGATAGAGGATTTTTGGTCATTCTCATAGTGTACTTATTGCCTGGAAAAAGATAGGGGAAGATATGGTCTCTCAGGGCCAGTGACTGTCTTTCCAAAAATCAAAATTATGCCAACAGCAGAAGGTTGGTCACCAGACAGGGTGAGTCCCTCACCTCTTTCTATCTGCTTCTTCATCAGTGATGAGGTTTTTGTAGGTGTTACAACCACTCTCTGCTAGTAGAATCCAGTCTTTATTATAATCTTAATGCTATAATATATAATCCAACATAAACTTGTATCTGATTCTATCCATGTGACTTTGAATTCACTTTTCTACCCTACCATCCTTTTTCAAAGGCTTTATGATCATTTAAGATTTATCTAGCAATATAAACTACGTTGTACTGTTTCTAAACACTTCTTATATTGTGTTATATTTTATATATTGCATTTTATACATCCTGTAATCAATCATGAGTATGCAAAATAAAATGTCTTCACTATGAGCCAACTTAAGAATGTCACTTTGACTTGGTTACAATCAAGGTAGAAACAAGGGTTATACTACATAGCCCCCATCTGAGCTCTGAATAGCATGTCTTGAGAACTAGAAACAATACAGTTTTGCCAGGGTAACACTCCACTAGCTTCTCAGCAGTATTTATTACCAAGAAGAACTATTTGCAAAATATTTTCAAAAATACACATGGAATTGCAAGTTATCTCTGCACAGTCGTTTGTTTACTTGCAGGTAGACTTATTCTTCTCTCCTTACATTAATCTAACGTTAATGCATAACCACACTTTTCAACATGGAATTTTTCCTTGGCTTGAGAAAGTACCCTAGTAATCCAGCCACTTTCACGAGCTAAATGTTTAAAAACACTTAATCACTGTAGACAGCATCTGCAAAATGTTCCCTGCACCATGCAACTCTACCATTCAGGATTAGACCCTGAGATAGCAAAGCATGAAGCAGATAAATAATTTCAAGCATGAGAGAAGTTCCATTTACTTCAATGAACTGGTGCCCAAGAGTTTTTCTGGATCAGAACTTGCACCCTCACATCAGTAACTAAGGCAGAGTCAGGCTAAAAATCTAGGGGTTAAACTGAGGATAGGGAGAGGAATCTTGGTGCCAGATAGTTGTGCAAATTTGATGAGGCTTTCAGGACATAAGGACAGTCAAGCCTTGTGACAGGTTGCCCAGAGAGGTTGATCAGTCTCCATCTAGGGGGGATTTCAAGACCATAGTGGATAAAGCCCTGAGAAACCTGGTCTGACCTTGTAGCTTACCCTGCTTTGATCAAGAGGTTGGACTGTAGACCTCCTGAGGACCTTTACAACCTTACAACAAATTATCCTATGACCTTAGGAACATAAGGATACAAAAATTCAAAAATCAAAACTTTAAATTACATCAATTTATCCATGGTGTCACTTCTCACATATGCTAACATTACCATAATTCACAAAAATATATGAAAAGGAAACATTGATGACATAGACCTAAGACACCATCAAAATTTTGGTCCCAGCTTCTGGTAGTTGTTGCTTGGTGATTTTCTCTCTTCCACCTCGTGATTATTGAAGACACTTGCTAATAAGCATAATGTTTTCAAAAGCACGAATTAACTGGAAGAGAGGATCAGTGTTTGTAGTCCCTGATGATGATCTTATCAGTATAACAAAGGGACGCAACAACATGGTCCTCATGTTATATTAGACATTTGGGGACAAACAAAAGTTGTCTAAAGATATTTCAGCAGCATATAGCTGGACATGTAGCTGAAGAGGTTTTCTAAATGGGTGTCTCTGACCATGTTCCTCTGCCTACGTGAATACTGAGAGGCAATGCTTGTTCATATAGCAAAGTATTTCTCTAGTTCCTTTGTTTCTTGATTGTAGCATGAGTAAAATGACAGAAAGTACCATTTTGCAGAACAGAAAAGGACTTTAGCACTGAGCGGGACTTGAAAAAAATTAAAAAACACTTTACAAAACTATTGCAATGATATTGTCATAGTAACCTATTCCTCCTGGACTGTGATTATAGGAATCAGGGAGTGAGCAAAGCAGTCGTGAGGATTTTTCTGGGTTATCTGGCTTTGAAAGGATCATGTTCAAACCCTGAAAAGATAAAAGAGAGACTATACAGAATGTAAGCTGGACCGTTAAACATTTCCATATGACAAACTCCTCTCCTGAGATCTGACCTGCCTGTAGATTCCCCAGTTTGCAGATCTAAAGGAACCAGGCCCACCCGCGCCTGCTCTAAAGAGAAGAAGCTGGGTCTGACTAGCTTTTGAAAACTACTTTAAAATTCTTGCCAGAAAATACCTCAATAAAAAAGGAAGATATATCCATAAAACATTCAAAAGAAAATCCCATGAACCAGGATTTTTAGAAAGTAACTCATCTAAAAATGATTGTAAAAACAATATCCCATGTAGGCATTTCTGAGAGAAATAGCTGCCCTCTGTAGAAGACATTTCTTTTTCCTACAGATTACTGGTAAATTATGTCCTTAGGCAGCAATCCTGACATTTATGCACATGCATAACTCCAAGCACATGGCTAGTTTCATAAACCACAATGGAACTATCTGCATTCTTAAAGTTAAACACATGTATAAGCATTTGCAGAATTGAGATCCGTAGTCCTAAATCAAAACTTTATCTGACAGCAATAATTATGCTGGTGGGGTAGAAAATTGGAGGCACGAGTAGTCAGATGTAGCCGTTTCACCTTCATCCAAAAGAGTGTTTCTCCACTGTACTTCTAGCATCTCCACAGATGCTAGAACCTGATCTCACCTTCCATCCCCACGGCGAGGCAGGGCCTTAGGTAAGTCACAGGAAAATCTGGGTTTCTGCTGCCTCTCAGGACAGTCCTAGCTGCACAGTTAGTGACCGAGCGCGCACTCCAGCTGTCATTGTATATCACAGATGTCTGTGTCACGTTGTCATGTGGCCGATGCCCCGCAAATAATGTAGCTCAAGGTCATTCCAGAAAGCTAGTGACATCATGTATCACAAGACCAGGTGGGATTTACAGGCAGCCTGAAATCAGTCTGCTCTTCAGAGCATCCAGACAGAGCAGGCATCCACTGCAAAGCTACAGGAGAAAATACTGGTACTGCTAGAATGCATTATTAAATAACAAATATTCAATGAAACGCCAGAATCCTAGGAACAAAGCTATGAAAATTATAATTTTGATCAATTATCAAAGTAAAATCGGGCACCCAGGTTAATATTGAGTGAGCAGCCATCATATCAATACAGATGTAAAATCCTTTTTAACATTAATGGGAGTCAAGTTGAAATCCACCCATTAACTTCTGACACCCAAAATATATGGGTGCATATGTCTTAAGAAAGCCTACCACTTAACTATTTAAAATCTATTCTTAGCAAATGAAGAACAGCTTCTCTGGCAAGTTTCCCATGTGGATTCCCAGTAACTATTGTAAACCCACTCAAAGCACTCATTTCTCATCACAAATTTCCTGTTAGTTAAAAATAATAATATTGTTAGTCATCTACGTCATCACATCCAGTGATCAAAAAAAGCTACTTTGACAATTCTGGTCAGCTAGTGTTTTGTGAAATGTTAATTGCTAATGGTCTGTCCTGTGTTCAGGAAAGCTGGCACTCGCTGGAGAGCCAGCCACGGGTTGTCTCTCAGCTTAGCTTGATACCAAAGGCCCTCACTGACAGAAAAGCCCACTCAAACGCATATCTAGCTCAAGAAACTCCTTTGTGTAGAGAAATCAATCTGAGGGTCTAAAAACCTTCTTTCTCTTGCCATGTGTACATTGCATAATAGAACAAATTTCTCGCTTTTGCCAATTATTCTTAGCAGATCCGCAAGCCTCCTCCCTGCCGCCCATCCCTCAGGAACCTCTCAGCAGTCAGCTGCACAGAGCACAATCACAGCCCAGCCATCTGACAGCCCAGGGGTGTTTCACTTCAGGAATCCTAAATCAGGAATTTTTCACAACTGCAAGTATCAATAGCAGCTGTAACCGTTATATGAACTACAGAAGTTAGGAAGCCTGGTTTCTTGTGACTTTTGTTTTGTGGTTGAATTGCTCCGTGTCTAATGGATTAATGCCTCCATAACACATTTCCACGTGGATCTTCTGATTCTAATATTAGAAATCATGGTATATCTTTCATTTCTGCAGGCCCTTCTCCATTCAGCCACCTCAAAGCCTGTGGAAACTTCTTATTTTTTAAATCTCTATTCTTGTACCAAACTTGCTAGAAATTTGCTAACAATTTCAAAAGACATTAGACAGATGTTTAGGTCCCCTGACTTTATAAAACATATTTCTCCAGGAAACTGGTCTGATAAATCTGCTGGGTTTACATATCCCTAAAAACATCGCTGTGAATAGTAGGCCTCATCTTCACAGGCTCATTTATCGTTGCCATGTGTTTTGACAAGTCATTTGAGTACAGCTTGTTTAGATCTATTTAATTAATTGGGTTTAACAACTGTTAATAAATTGCTAACTTACAATTTGCTTTACTAGTCATCTCAGACATATTTCAAAGGTTTTTATGTTTTTTACATAAAGATGAGTTCTTCCTATTTAGGTTTTCATGCTCTCAGAACTGAGAAAGTATCTATAGACAATGACTCCCTATCAGAGGAGTATCAAACACATGCACCTAATTATTAGTTAAAGAACGATACTTCTTTCACTCCTACCATAGCCTACAGAGAAAAAAATGTTCAAAACGTTCAGCCTTTCAGACTGACTGAGAATTTGAGGCCTGGAGTATGGAATGTAGTTTGTTAGGTAGAAAATTCAGGGCTTTGAAATTTTGTGGAGGTGGACATAAGTCTTAGAAATTATGTCTATAAGCTGAGGGGACAGTTGCAGAAAATATTTTTAGTCACGTGTGCTATAGAAAGATAAAGTCAACTGAAGCAAAAACTTTGCTGTAATGATGGGAAGAATGGAGAGTTATTGCAACTGGGTAACCATGTATCTATATCTATATATCAGTGTGTTAGAGATCACTTTGCCATGAGTAATAAATGAGGCTAGTTTTAAACGTTGAACAAAACTTTACCAAATTCTTTCACTAATAACACACTTTTTATTAACAGTTTTTACACATTTTTTAATTATTTTCACTGCATATGGAAAACTGTTAATTCTTAACATTTACATTCTCAGCTGTGAGCATACAAATTAGCTGTGAGCGTGCACAATTACAAGGTGATGAGGCTCAAGAGCTTTTTTGGGAAAGAAGTTGGAACAGAAATGGACTAGTTTTCTGTCTTCTCCAATTTTCCTGGCTTTTGCCTGATTTTTAATGTTATTTACCCCCCTCCCAGAAAGGGTTGTCCTCAGCTAGCCCATGTGCTTGTTCTTTATCTTCCAACTTTTTGTGACATGGGTGCTTCTTACCTGCAACTACACACATCTTTTCCCCTTTGATGGTCACATTGTTCACATACTTATGAAAAATGCTTATACGTTGTGTCTGACTATCACAATTTTGCAAAATATATGTATACTGTTGTTGTTTAAACTATATTAGTATGCTTATATTTAACTAACCATTATTAATTATATACTGATTCATACAGTCACAATTTCTAAGTGTCACAGATCTCTGCTTTGGCTTCAGAGTCCATCTTGCAAAAGCAGACTGAAATAACTTGGCAGAGAACCTAATAAAAATAAGGTGGGGAAGGGTTGCCTGTTGGTGATGGCCATGAGATTCTAGAACAGCCTTTAGGCAGAGGAAATTGAGGGGGGGGGAAGAAAAAAAAAAAAAGCTTGTAATTTTGAGGTGGAGCTGATCAGTTTGTTCTATTTTTGAAAGGAGCAATATGTTGTGGTTTCTGCAATGGCAGACAACCAGGTATGATGACTCAGTTCAAGTTCTATAATCTTGTGTTCTCCTTCCATATGTTGGATGATGATTAAGTCACCCAAGGGAGGAGAGAATTAATAGTCCATGCAAATAGGAACTACTACAGTGACCTGCCATTATGCACATCCAGCATAGAATAAGGTTTTTCTGGACCCCTTTGTGACTAAGCCATTCACAACCTGCTCCTGCTTTTGTGAGGAGGCAATGAGCATTTAATGAGTAACTTCAGGCTCTGAAGCCTTAAATGGGAATTGCACTGTTCCTCTCAGGATTTGGTCCTGGATTTTCACTTCTATCCTATCAGCCCTAGAACTGAGACTACTATATGGCCATTTGGGAAGTTTTATCTGTTTGGTCAAATGAGGATGACAGTTCAATATTTCTGAAAAAGGGAGTATTGAACAACCCAATAGGAAAATAGAATTCCTCTTCTATCTTTCACTTCTTAATATTGCAGTAGGAAACTGGAAAACACGGTACCCACTTTATACCTTACCAGCAGCTACTCAGTCAAAGCAGAATTCATAGCAGATAGAGACAAATCATCTGATGGCAGAGTTTAAAAGAAACCTGTTACTATGACAACAGATAGGGTCAGATAACAAAATGAACAGACACTTTTGATCTTCAAAAAATTCCTTTTCCTTTGCTCTCTCCTCTGTTATCTGGACCACTCCATCAAACACCTAGCAGATAACAGAGTTGAAAACTCAATCGACCTTCAAGGAAGACCAGACAAGTTGGAAAGTCTATGGAAAGGTTACTATTACAGTGGAAATGCTTATGATTATATTTTCTGTGTCTGTGTGTGTATGTGTATGGGCATGTGTGTGTATTTTACCGAAGTAACAGAGTACTGTTCAAAAGGCTTTACAAAAGCCTCTAACATTGCAATGTCAAGGTATTTTTTTTATAATGCCACTCAAGGAAAGGAAATAGAATATAATGTGATCTGAAATGATCTGCTACATAGTCATATTGTACAGTTAGCATTTTGTGGGTTAAAAAAAAAGTTACGTAGGCACTTCCGGATTTTGGAGCAGTAATTTATTTTGCATGCCTTACCACTAAATGTTACTTCACTCATGCTACAAAACCTGGAAAAATACCTCTGAATTCCAAGCCCTAAAAAAAATTTATGATGTCATCTTTTAGTATTATTTTACAGTATTTCCAAGATTTGTATACTGATAAAAAGCAGTATGTTACGCACTGATGATTTGGAAAGAAAAACAACGCACCATGTTACCACACTTTACAGTTGAAATGAGAAAAGAGCAAAGACGAAGAAAAGACAAGAAAACTACATTAACTAAAGGGAAAATGCTTCCTCACCATCTGAGGCTACTGAAGAAGTAAGTTTTCAGTGCACAAGTTAAAAAGTCAGTGTAGGGAATGGCACTTCCTACATGTAGTAGTCCTGCTGTCCTAAAGGGATGTCTCAGCCCAGGAACTGGATTACGTAGGTGAACCTGTTTTGGGCCAGGGGTTCTGCTCCAACTTTATTTTCCAGCCCTCCTCCATATGGTATTGCCATTGAATGGTAAAGTGAGACGGTGACTATTCCAGACGTTGTGTTAATTTAAGCTAACTATGAAAGATCTTCAGCGCTGCATGCCATGGGTCAGGAATCTCTCCTGGTGTCTCTGGCCCATATTCATCCACGGTACTTGTGTAGTATATTAGATTTACTACGTGTGTCAGAGGAAATATTTATTCTGCACAAAAGGAAAACTTGTGTGAAAATTTCACAGGGACTCTTGTCCTGATTACTCTGAGTTTCACACAAAACCAACTGATTTAATGCTAAAATTACCAATCACCAAAAAAGGGATGACAAGGTGTGATGCTATTACAGAAATTGTACTGCTACTTTAAATATTGTCAACAGAGAGAGACAAAAACCCACTATCTTCACATTAATGAAACTGGATTTTTTTTCCTTCTTTCTGTTTTCAGCAAGAAATCTAAAATCTCTCTTTGACCAAAATTTATGTTCAAAAAATATTAATTTCACTGGCAAATGTCCCTGCCAAGGCAAGACAAGATATTTACATTTTAGCTGATTCTACACTAGCTCTAAAAAAAGGCTCTGATGCCTGTATGAATAAGACCCTACACTTCAATAAAATAATTTCACACTTCATAACTTGCACAGTCTTTCTTTCTTTTTTTTTTTTCCACAAATAAACTTTCAAAATAAGTATTATCAAAATATTTTTCTAATATTTTTCTATAGCTACAAGAAAAAGAACCCTAAAAGTTCAATGTTGGTATTACATATAGTTGTGTTGACTTCATTTTTTGGCCAAATATTTTATTGAAATTTGGGGGGTTTAAAAGTTTCAGAGATTTTGAGTCCACTGTTTAATGGTTCCTTGTCCATACTAAGAAGTTTGGGAGTTTGTTTGGCTTTTATTACCTTTAATTTTCAATCTGAAAAGATCTTTTTATTTAGCTTAACTGATTGTAAATGTCATGCTCTGAAACTCATATAGCTTCTAGCCACAATTCTGATGGAGAGCAAGGACAGAAAGTGCTGTGCTATAAACATTATACAGTGGTAATCAATTTCTGTAAATTAATCAACTACAGATAACCCTTGCATGAAAATCCTAGTACAAAGCAAGAAATAGGCATGGCATATGAATGTAATTCCTTACGATTAGCTGATCTTTGAACATTTCAACCTGAAGGGAGTCTTCTGTTCTCAGTGAAATGGTCTCAGAAAAAAAACCAAACAAAAAACCAATTTGTATTCTTTCCAAAAAGTACCAAAACATTATCTATAGTTGAGAGTAATGAGGGGAAAGGAAACAGTCTTTAGGAAATTCTGCATCTGAGCAAAGATAGTACTATCTTGCTAACACCTTTTTACCACATAAAAGTATTTCACTGTTGCCATACTGTGGATAAAAAAAGTCAGGTTGAGGCAGCTTTGAATGTTGAACATTAACACATTGTACATGTCTCTCTCCTCACCACTAACATGCTTGATAACATATTGTTGGGCCACAGCAGTCATGAGATTAGCTTTAACATAGTAGTTGTTTAAAACATGGTTCTATGTTCTTTTTTTTTTTTTTTTTTGAGTTTTAAGGTCCATCTTTCTAAACTTTCCTTATAATTCCTTGTAATTTCCTTGCAAACTTGTAACTAAAAGGGTAAGGCATTTCTTTTTCTCTGAAAGTGACAACTAAGTATTTACATAATAACTTATGTCCAGGTAAGGTTTCAGCAGAAGCATCACAAGTTGTTAACAATGGGAAAAAAGGTTGTTCATCCAAGTGTCAAGTTTGACTTTTATATCATGACTCTCATGAGGCTCCCCATGCAGTTCTTGCAGAATTAAAAAGCTTTATGTTTTTACTGCTGGAATGTTTTACCAGATATCTCCTGTAAAATAGAATTATGCGCAAAAACCCAGAGGCCACTAGAAAACAAAGAAACCAAAGTACCCAGGATGTCCTGTCAGCAAAAATGGAAATTCTTATTTATTTCTTTCCTTAGCAGTTGCTTAATAGAGTTGAGTGGAACTGAAGTGATCTTAGGATCCAAATCAGAGCAGTCCTAAACTGCATTTCCTATGCTAGCCCGCTGCCTCATGGAAAGAGCTACTTACGTTCAGGAAACCTGCAGCCTCTTCTACGGCAAGATTCAATGGCCAGACTGCACCTTTTAATGTAAAAATCTGAGCTATATAACCTTTCTGTTGGGTCCTACAGCACGGGCAAGGGAAAGCTTCACAGAGACGGTGGGACACACAGTCCCGCCAGGGAAACTGCTACATGGGAGAGGCCTGGAACCAGCGAGCATTTCCAGGAAATGCAGCTTGACGATGAACTTATTTGAAGCTCAATGATTGTCATTTCTCAATTTAAAATCCATATAAAATGGGTTGTTGCCAGTATCTGAGAACTATGAGATACATACCTGAAGAAACAACAACAAAAAAAACCCAAACAAAAAAACCAACCAGTGGACAACTTTGCAAGTGTCTACATATACTCCAAATTATTCTTAAACATCAGTGAGTTGGTATTGTACAGTAAGTGTGCACACTAATAAATGAATAATCATAGAAGGAGCCAGGGCAAGTGCCTGGGAGCCGATCTCTCATTTGTTCATGTAGCAGACAGCATGATAGCAGCAGCTGCTGCACACTCTTCCTCCCCTCATCCTAGCAGGTCCTTTCTTCAAGTTACTCAGCCCCTCTGTTGAAGGACTGGCAAGGTCACCCATTTGTGCTAATTACTGGAAACCGGACTTGCATATGGAAGGCCTTTTGTTCAGGCCACTGAAGAGTTGCCAGTCACCTCCAGCTATTACTCACCTGATCTTGAGATGAACCAGAAAGAAAACAATCCACGTTAGAAGATTTTCAAAGGACGTATGCTGTACCTAAGGAAGAAAAAAGTATTATTAGAGAAAAAAATACATACATGCTAACATAGTATGTACTTCATCAAAGCATCTGCATCTCAAGCTAGAAAGAAAAGTTCAATCCCATTTTTCTCTCAGGTCTATTCATACAGGAAAAGCAATTTCTGATTTTAGCCAATGAGTGTTTTTAGATACCTGTAGCACTTGCTACCTTTTTCTTTAATATTCTTCCATTTAAGAAAACCCTTCAGAGAAATGATTTTTAGATAATTCCACAAAGTGCTGATATCAAAAACCCTGTAAAGGGCCACTGTTTTGTAACTATTCAACTTGCCTTTTTAACAAAAAAAAAAAGTGTGCAGGTGAGTATTGTACTGTATGTCAATAACTGAAAAAAGGAGATGGTAAAGCAAGTTAAATAATTGCCTAACAGTACTATGTACTAATGAACATAAACTTCTACTATGCTAATTTTTCCCTGCACTTTTAATTACAGATCAATAATACTTTGCAGTTGACATTTAAAAATGCTGAACTGCAGGTAGGAACACAGGCTGGATAAAAATATACAGTGTGGTACTGAATTTGCCAAATCAATAAATTTTGCCATTTAACAAACAGTAGCATGTAAACAGTCACCAAGATTAGCAAGTGTAAAAGACTATGCTTCAAGTGCTTAATTATTGTTTAATAACACTAAGCTTCAGTTCAGTGACAAAATTCCACTGCTGTGAAAATCAGCCATTCTATTGTTTGCTTTATTTATGCACAGCATCTCTTTCAAAGGTTTCAGTTTAGCTGAACCAAAAGCTAAACAGCACTCACACATTCTCTTCAGAAAATGAGGTTCTTAAAGATCAAAAGGTGAATAATTGCATAGGTTTTAGCTTACATTTCCTTACTTAAATAAATGATTCTTTTTTCCTTTAAAAATGCTTTATTGCGACAAGTACATTTAATAAATAGGATCGTGGCATTAAACAGTAGTTACATATGAGAATATCAATATAATATCAATGATTCTGTTTGAAACTAAAGGCTAGAATCAATAAAATGCTGTTCAACTTTCCTACACCAGCTCACGCTAAGATAAGCAGGAAAGCGCAATTTTTTCAGTTTTCTGACCCTGCAAACTGCTTTTCTTTTTTCTTTTCTTTTTCTTTCCTTCCTCTGGGTTTGTCTTCATTGCAGCAGTAGGCTGAATTTTAACTGAGCATTGTCACTACCTGATTCCCATGCACTTAAAAACATTTCTAACTATGTTAAGTGGGGAGTTAACTCTAAGGAGTATGGAAGAAAACATAAGTGAGTCTGAAACTAATAATTCAGTGGGAGAATCAGTGATTCTGTATTGCTATTGTACCTATTAAGTTCAAGTGCTGTTCTACTGTCTGAATTTTCTGGCCCAAGCTAGGATTGTTGAGTTGAGACTGGGTGACTAAAGATAAAGTTGCAATCAGGATGACCAGTTCATGAATTTCTACAATATTTCATAAAGCATGTGACCCCTGCATACATTTCCAGCCTAGATGATCATTATAGTAACAGATGCTACAAAAGCAATGTTCCTTTTTTGCTGCTGTGTGAGATATGGCAGACGTTCTGACACCAAAGCTGGATATAAAACGGAAATCCTAGCCTGTGAAAAATGTTACATTTTCTGGAAGAAAAAAAAAATACATGTTGAGTCAGGACACCAAAAAAAAATGGATGCCGCAGGTGTCTTGTTCCTCCTGCAGCCAGACTTGGAGGAGGAAGGAGATGCCAGAGTCAGGTGATTGGGATCTCCTGCATTCTGCCTATACTCCAGCTCATCTACAAGAACATTGACAAGTATCTTCTTGGGAAGATCGAGTAACTGTCATTTTTGTAACAGGGTGGTGTGTCAGAGTGTATAAAAAATTTCAGTTCAGGGAGGAAGAAAAAAAGGATTTTCCATTGGTAAAACATTTCAGCAGGATATTACCAGCAATCTCTATTTGCTGTTTACTTCCTGGAGCTCTCAATCAGAGCTGAACAGATCAAGAGATTGTCTCATTAAGGCAGCTATTGCACATTTGTAAATTTAGAGCTCACTTTTGCAACTGTTATTGACATTAAGGAGCACTTACTCTTGTAAGTGGTTCAAACTAAGTCCCTTGTAAATCAATGGATTTACTATTTCCTAACTGGGTTAAGTATCTCCATAGCTCCTAAAGCTGACTTAGCAAAGTCTGCTTAGGAGACTTTACACAAAAGTAACTAATACAAAACGTGTTCAGTGACTAGACACTTTCCCTAGGGAATTTTCCCTGAGTGATACCAGTCTCCTGCAGTGTAAACCATAGAGAAACCTCTAACCCCAGCTACACCATCCAATATAAGAGTGGGAAGGAGACAGGACTAGGCATGGAAAGGTGGAATTTAGGGTGGGTTCATTAGAACTGCTTTCAGGGCTTTGTATTGCTGCCACGAATATCAGGAGGATGTAGAATTGTGATTAACATTACAATTTCTAAATGTTGGTGGCCTGGTGTGCACACCAGTATAGTATGTTTGAGATAGTGTGCCTGGGCATGCCTGTCCTAAGGTAAGCCTGTCACAATGTCCACTGAAGGATTTGATTTGCCAGGATTGCCCAGAGGACACCAAGTGCTATAGAGAGGTTCATTTCAAAACACAGCTAGAAAATGAAAAAACAACAAAAAAACCAACCAGACAACTTGCTCCTGGGACTGCTTTTGCATTCCACACATCATATGTCAGATATATAACCAAAGCAGCCAAGGGATGATGGACTGAACAGCCAACATTTCATATGGGCTGTTTTGGACAAACTGTACTGAGCGTGCTGGATAGTATGAATCCCAGCTTAGGTGAGTAAAACTTCCCCATTTGCTTTTTCCCAACTGTGAAACTACTGTCCTAGAGCTAGGCACCTAACTTTCAGTTGTTGTGGAACAGTCTCACCGTGCCTGTATTTCACTCTGGATTTGATCCCCAGGCTCCCTCCTGTAATGTCTGAGAAGAGCTGGATGGTAGGCTCTACTTCACCTGGCACAATGAAGATGGAGCAGCCAGCTAAGCCAGTCACTAGAGAAGACTTCAGATGTGAAAGCTTCAATTTCATGTATTTCCTTGACACTTTCAATTGTGAACAGATTTCTTGCATTAAGTATCAAGTATTTCTCATACAGACAGCTTTGTGTGGGGACTACCTCCCTAGCATAAGTGCCAACGTCTCAGGTAGAATGTGGAAGGTCCAAATTGCTGGTACATCTGATCCACATCTGATCTCATCTGATCCACATCAGGGACCAGAAACTCTCATCAGCCTAAGGAGATGCCTACTCGCTCACTGTTCTTGGTTGGCACTAGGCCTATATACAAAGGATGTATCTGTGCAAGAGATCAAGGCAGCATATGGATTCTGTATGCCAGGTTACAGGAATACACGCTTGAGAATCAGGCTAAAGTCCCCAGTACAGCAACATTTAAATTATTCTTCAGCAGCAGCAAAAAGAGAATATGAAACACATAACCACTTCTATCCCATCACTGTGTGTTAAGCAGAGGATATCCTCCATCTTTGTCCTGCACGTCTCAGCTGAGTGTTAATTGGAGTGAGGTAAAGGGCAGCGGGCTGCTCCTTTGGCACTGTTTTGTGTCATACTCTGTCCACTCGGTACTTTCAGAGGACACCTCTTTGCCTGGATCCCAACAGTGAGACAAGCAGAGGAACCTATAGCTTACGTAGTGTCAGCAGTATTTTGTTCCGAGTACCCTGATGAGGTCAAGATGTGGTGGCCTTGAGACAGCATCTTAGGATGTAGATCATAGAAGATTCTTTCACAAAACTGCTGGTTCTTATTGTTTACCCCCACACTTTCTTTCTTGCCTCACCAACTCCCACGCTTGGCCATTTGTCCTTGCTCCATGCTGCCTACTCCGTCATGCTGATGCAAATGTCTGTCAGATGCTAAACCAGATGAGGACTCCATGCTTAACTAGCAGCCAGAGCAGTTTCTCAATCCGTTTCACCTTGTGTGGGTACACAAGTACTTGTGTTGCCAGAGAAGAACAGCATGAGGACAGAAACTCTAGTCAAGTACACGGAGAAAATTACAGCTTTAGTTGGCCTAGCTGCCACTGAAAGTAAAGTTATGATCTATGTACCCAGAGCAACTTAATGAGGGAATTCAAGCACCTTCATGGCCTGCCGCAGCAGGAAAGTGGTTAGCAGATTTTTTTTATGAAGACCTCGCCCCCTTATTTCTACATCTTTTGTCTGCTTGTCACACTGTGACACTGTCATGGTGCTCCACTTTGCTCTGTGCTTTGTAATCTGTGACTGATATCATATGCTATTTGACTACTACCT
This sequence comes from Aquila chrysaetos chrysaetos, assembly GCF_900496995.4. Classification (NCBI taxonomy): domain Eukaryota; kingdom Metazoa; phylum Chordata; class Aves; order Accipitriformes; family Accipitridae; genus Aquila; species Aquila chrysaetos. The sequence goes on from NC_044007.1 coordinate 69,926,140, forward strand.
TAAATATTAAACTTCTGGTCACTGATATCAGAATCAGTGAAGTTACTGTACCTCAGCTGAGGCCACTTACAGTGTTAACATTCAAAACTTCAGCCATTCAGAAAAAGTAGTAGATATTTTGAAAGGCTTCCCCAAATACTGCATCAGCAGAAGCAATATGTTACTGCAGCAAACTAGAATTTCGGGGCACATAAAGAGAAGCTTCTTTCAAATGAGGAAGGTCTGGGAAAGTATTTTGAGAAATATTTTGAGAAATACTAAGAGAAAGTACAAAAAACTTGCTCTTTGTTTTGCTGCACTGGCCAATGAGACTCCAGTTTCAGTTTGCCTGCCAACAATATGGTCAATATTAAACAATAACCACCAAGTTTAGTGAAAGATTTTGGTTTGCTCTGATATGAGCGTCAATATACCTTCAACTCTGAATACATTATAACAAGGCCTGACTGACCATGACAATTTCCAATATGCATTGCTAAGTTTCATCCATATAACTCATAAATACAGGGGTGTGCTGGTTTTGGCTGGGATAGAGTTAAGTTTCTTCATAGTAGCTAGCATGGGGCTATGTTTTGGATTTGTGCTGAAAACAGGGTTGATAACACAGGGATGTTGTGGTTACTGCTGAGCAGGGCTTACCCAGAGCCAAGGGCTGTTCTGCTTCTCCCCCCACCCCACCAGCGAGGAGGCTGGGGGGGCACAAGGAGTCGGGAGGGGACACAGCCGGGACAGCTGACCCCGACTGACCACAGGGATATCCCAGACCATACGACATCGTGCTCAGCATAGAAAGCTGGGGCAAGAAGAAAGAAGAGGGGGAAATTCAGATTTACAGCATTTGTCTTCCCAAGTCACCATTAGGCGTGATGGAGCCCTGCTGTCCTGGAGATGGCTGAACTCCTGCCTGCCCGTGGGAAGTGGGGAATGAATTCCTCGTTTTGCTTTGGTTGTGTGCGCGGCTTTTGCTTTCCCTATTAAACTGTCTTTATCTCAGCCCACGAGTTTTCTCACTTTTACCCTTCTGATTCTCTCCCCGACCCTGCTGTGAGGGAGGTGAGTAAGCGGCTGCTTGGGGCTGAGCTGCCGGCTGGGGTTAAACCACGACAAAGTGTAACGGAGAACCTAACTTCAGGCACATTTGTCTGCTTTGCTAGTGCCTCTTCAGTTCTCCTTTTCCAATTCATCTTCAGAAGATAAAAATAAACTAGAAAATACAGTTACTAAAAACGCATTCCAACAGCACTTGCAAATTGTTCTCCAGTAAGTACTTTACAGCTGTACAAGAATTATCAACAGTGAAGTATTCAAAAGAAAAAAAAAGCAGATTATTCCAAGTACAAAAATATTCAGTTCAGAAAATCCTATTCAATCAAACCCAAATAGTGTCTAATTGGTTTTTAAACTACAACTATCAACTACAACAGGTAAAATGTAAATTCTGAATTTTAAAAAGCTAATAACCTAGACAGAAAACAGCTGACTATGAAATACTTTAAGCATACCAGAAGTGTATTCATTGGCTTACTGCTCCTCCTAGTTTAGCACTGCTAGTTTATAAAGGGAATATGGACATTGTTTAGACATCAATATATTTAACTGGATATTTTTAAAAGCTGGCGGAGATATTTATTCCAGATTTTCTATTCTTGTGCAGTGGATATCAGGCAACTCAGGAACTAAAGCAACAAAAGAGGAAACTCTAAAGTAAGCTGATGGGTGAATATCATTATGGTGATTTCTAGCATTTTTATCTTAGAGTTCTGAAGAAATTTAATGTTGGTATGCCTCAGCTTTTGCCCAAAACATCCATCCTGTTTTTTTTAACTGCCTGAAGTAATATATTAACAAGCTGATATATCTCTACTATCTCAAGTGTGAGAATGGGAATGATAGATTAGAAAAAGTTACTTAAACTACAAGTAACTTAGGTTAAACAGAAACGTTATACAACATAATAGTAACCAAAAAATAGTAACTTCTGAAAAGGTCACTTATGCCTCAAAAATGTACCATTTTTCTTTGATTGTGACAACAGAGCAAAGGACAAAGGAAAACTTTATATTAACTTTTCGAGATCTTTTACCTCACACTTTAAAAGCTTTTGACCAGCTCCCTGACAGCTTGCTTTTAACAAACTAATGATGAATGATAAGTTTTAGCAAAGATAGAACACAGATCATTCTCTATTTAGCATTGTTTATATTACTGGGTAAAAGTGCTATGCAAGGTGCTTAAGTGTGTAATCATCACAATGTTACTTACACAAGTGAAACCATCATATTTGAGAGGATTTCATAGTTACACAAACACGTGGGGGAGAAGGGAAGATACCCACCTCTGACTGGTTCCTGGGAAGACTCAGCTCAATGATCCCTGCCGCATTCACTCTCTGCTCAGTGTACCAGAAGCTATTTGTTACGTTCATCCCCAGCAGCGTGCCCTTAAATTTAGTTGTATCTCTTTGGGCCGAAGCTGAAGAGAGTTTTCAGACATCACCAATGGAATTTTCAGATTCCATCGGTGTCCCAGACTGGGATGTTTTATGCTGGTCTTGGGAACTTGGTTTAAGTGACAGCAAAGCAAAGTCTGATGTCCCAAAAAACAATCACACTCATGTTATCAGTGCAGCTTTGAAGAAAGACAATGGCATTGCGAAGGGGATTCATATTGGCATGGGTCTTATTTTCCACCCTCAAAACACTGGCAAGGCCACCCTTCCTTTCAAATTCTCATATGTTTACATTAAGCCACTCCACGCAATGAAGTTTGTGGACAACCCGACTTACTGTCCCAGAACATCTCTGAATTTCCCTGAATGCTCTGGACTGCCTGACTCTTGTAGACTGACTATGCACATGGCACACAGTCAGGAGTAGGATATCAGCTGTGCTACTCACCTAAAAGTCAAGAGAAGTAATTAATCTGCCCCAAAGCCACATATGCTACCACTACACTGTGGCTGTGGGCCCAAAGTGGTCCTAAAGAGCTTCGAATTCAGGGGCACTCCAGGGACCCAGAACCTAACATATTGCACTTTTTTGGCAGTCTGCACTGAGCTTTAGCTCAAAATGCAAGCGTCATCTTCCACCTGTGGAAGGTGCGTCTAAATTCCTGCAGGAAGCATCCCAGAGCCCTGGGAGGTAGGAACCCTGGTTGCACGTTCAGCACTCATGGTATATGGCAACATATAAGATGTTGCCAGGTCCTCAGACACAGGAAAATTAGAATGTGCTTGTGGTGAAGCTGCTGCAGCGAATCTGATATAGAGGGAATGTGGCAGTGGTTCAGATGTCTGTGTACGTGGGCTCCAATCATTGTGCGAATGCAGCAAAGTATGAAGAAATTTCTGGGCTATGGGTAAGCTTCAAAAAGGATTTCTTTCCATCTCTTTAGTGTGGAGGAACTCTTGCTCAAAGACTGGCAACACTATTCGCAACAAAATTTCCCTACAAACTGTCTTAGCCATCAGACTTGCCTTTCTTCATTTTTTTGCTAGAATCCATTCTAGAAAACAATATGTTCATATTCTTCACATTATTGTGTTTGTACATGATCATCTAGTATCTGTATACCCCTTGAGAGCTGCAGACCTCATCATTCTTTGCACTAAATGAAACCTGAATCTCAGCCAAAAAAAGAGGAAGGGAATTTAAAGATCAGAGTATGCCATTACAGCAGTCTCTTTTGACTTGCCTGAATAACAGAAAGCTGAGATTTTCACTGAAGGATTCCTACATGAATTCTACACAACCTGATTTAATCAGAACATGTCTTTTATACAGTCACCAACCTTTATTTAAAGGCTTCAAGTAATGCAGAAGCCATCACTAGAATTAACAAGTTGGGCTGATAGACAACAGCAGTCCTCACCATTAAAAATATGCGCTTTGAATTTATTCCATTTTACCCTCCAAAGAAAAGATCCTGTCATACCTTTTCAAGCTAGATGAAGGACCCTTCCATCAGAAATGTTCTCTTCAGGTACACATACAACACAGAAGCAAGGAACCACTCAATTTTCTCTCAGATAAACAAAACTGACTGAGTTCTTCTAGTCTGTCCCTTAATGCAGTTTTCTAGACTAGGAATTATTACAGTAGCTTTCTTCCAAATCCTTTGGGGTGAAGGTAGCTCGGTTCTGGCATTGGTGGATATTTTATCAGGACTGCTGGTGACCCAACACATATGTTAGTGGTCTCTTTACCTAAAAAAGTATGAACAAGGACTCTAAGAACATCATTGTGGCAAAGTTTATAGTGCTTTTCTTTAACTATGTTCAGCACTTGTAAAACACAAGATTGATTAACATGCAAATACAAATATTCTTGGTTTTAATTTATAAATTCATTTCTACATTTAACTGTATGAACAGTGTTTTCTCACATTAAAAACATCTTCTTTCCAAAAGATTTTGACTAATTTTATCAAACATTCAACTATGTTTATAAATATTTAACCAGTTACTAACTAACTTTTAGACTCCTGGAATCAGAGCTATTTATTTTAAGGGCTTTGTAAACTATGTAAACTATGTGCGTGTCACTCCTTGAACCAACTTGTTTGGTGTATAGAGCTTCAAAACAATACTAAGTGTGTTTTTTAAGATAGCCCTCTTGCAAAAAGATACTTGCTTCTTAGTCCCATGAACTATGGAGTTACTAAATTCCTAAACCTGAGAAGTTTACAATTTTTTTTGGACCAGCACTATGAAAGTTGTACATGTTTCGATTACCATAAGCCCTGTGGCAGAGCTCTGAAAGATGTTTATAAAGTCTATTAAGATGTCATAATATTGTTAAGCTCTATGAAGCTCAGATGTCCATTACCAAAATATTAGCTAACTAACCATATACAGCAACAGGAAATATTTCTTGTGGAATGCAGGTGCCTGTGATTTACTGTAAAAAACCCTTATTGCTAGATGCACATCAAATCAAGGTAAATCAGCTTCAGCCAGAGATTAATTTACTCTAATTATCTTGGCACCTACTTCAGATGTTGCAGATAAACCAAAATGAGTTACAGATGTAAAAGCTGGAAGACAGACAAGAGATAGTCACTGTAGCAGAGGCTGAAATCATGGATTATAACAGTAATTTCCCAAAACCTAGAAAGAGTGGCCTATCAGAAGAAAACTACATTTCTGTTCACTCCCAGGCTCCTGAAAGAATTCTGATCCTGCTGATCTCTGAGCTAGGACTGTCAGATGAAACTCTTCTCCTCAGCAACATAAGAATAGCTTTAAATTCTAGGAGACATCAGTTCCATTTTCCAAGTACCTAACTTCCAATCACAGCCCAAACACTTTATCTAGAATATAACTGTGTTTGTGAGGCCCATGCTCAGTCTGGCTAACGTGTTGATCGTCACAATTGGAAAAAACTGAGAACATTTTAAGGACCAACTATCTTTTTGGTTGTTGAAGCTGTCAAGCTCTTTCAACCACAGGATTTCTAGCTTTACTGTGATGAATAATTTAGTCATTCCTCGCTAAGGCTTTGGCATGTTGTGGGGTAACTGGTGATCAAATTTATTGTTAATGTATTCCCATCCTGTGTTTCAAGGACAGGATAAACACTTTTTATTTAGTCCAGCTATGGCATACAAAAACTTTCAGACTATTTCAGACTGCTGAATGCTCTCCAGATGCAGAGGTCCAGTGAAACCAGTCCTAACACAACTGGTCTTGCTGTAGACAGCAAAGGGGGCAGTTCTCTTATACAAGGCAATGGATTGTGGACAAAAATCTCAACTAAAACAATAGGATAAGCAATTGTTAAGATTTTTCTAAATGTCTGTGCTGAGATGGAGTTTCACATCTTTTTGAGCAGGTGTAGCCTATCTATCTGACAAGTTAAAAAGTGAATATTTAAAAAGTATGTTTGAATAAAGAATATTAATGTTTTCATATATAGTATAGTTATGGATTATATATGTGTATGTCTATCAAAGAACTGTCATATTTTTTTTCTGCCATCTGAAAACAATATTGTTTTACTGTCCTGATTTCATAATGTAAGTATGTTGTGTAAATGGAAAGCTGCTCTATTTCTATTAAAGATTAAAAGTATTCAATAAGCAGAGGAGTTGCAGGAATATAATTCAATTTAAGACCAGTAATTTGTGTAAATAAATGTCTAATATGAAAGAATCACCACAAGAGGAAATTAGGAATCTTCAATTTTTCATGATACTTATCAAAAGAACAAAAGAGTTCATGCTCATTAAAAAAGTTCTAAAAATAACAAGGTTCAGTTTCTCCTATGGGTTCATATGAATTTTTTATTTTCCATTTTAAAATTAGGATTGTGCCATATACATGCTTTTTTGTGCATACATGAATTGAATTTAAACTTTTCTGTTAAATTATTAACCATGGTTTTAGTATGCTCTAAGGTGAGTAAATTAAGAAATCTTGGATTGTAGGAGATGTAGAAAGTGCTTGTATCAAGGGAACTGGTGATAAAATTGCCTGGAATTATCTAGGAATTAGTACTTCAGATTTCTTTGCAACGGGAAGAAATGCGATGCCTGATTTTAACCCTAGCTTTTGGGGGCTTTTGACTAGTTCACTGACTGACTGATTAAATGCTAGTAGATTACAGCAGGCAATGCTCTCCCCATGATAGAGTTCCACTGAAACTAAGAGCGTTGCACGATAGACAGGAGCTGATTTGAGGTTAAGATTATATCATTCAGGTATCGAAATATCAGGCTGTACTTAAAATTTGGAAATCTTTTTGCCCAAATGCTAAAGGACCAGAGAGGATACTTACTTTTAATAAGGGTGGTCACTTTTGATCTTTAGCAACTGACCACGTGCAGTTTATACAAACTCATTCTAGATTTGTATTTCAAGAAATTAAAGGTAAGCATGTGGTGAATGATTAACTTTCCAACAAAGTGAAAACACAGGAAAGAAATGACAGGGAATAATCTCTTTTTGACACCAATAATGTCCAGCTAGGGGCTGGAGTTCAGGATTGTGGGTTTTTTCACAGAAGCACAATTACTTATCATGGATTTAAATGTAATCATTCTGGAAGAGGTAAATTCTGAGGTCTTTTATGACTGCCATGACAAAGGCTCTTTCTGTGCAATTTACCACCTAACTGCTCCAGACTATACCTTCTTCAATGTAACAACTGTATAATTTGAACACTGCTCTGGCAGACGTTCAAGTCTCAGGCTGGTAAGACAACGTGCTGTTGACTGCAGTTTTGGTCAGTTTTGTCTACTGAGACATAAAGATTTCTGGTAAAATTGTGACCTGTAGTGTGCAAGCAACTTTCATGCTCAGTACAGTCAGCTTGTATAAATAAATATTTGGCATTATAGAGATTTTTTATTTTCTATAAAATGATCCTTTTTCATAGGCTTCTATGTAAGAGGGCATCTCAGAGAAAATGCCTTCCTTATGAATTTGAGCATTAGCTCAGTCTTTTTATCTGTGGAGGTAACTTTCATCTTGATTAAGCTTAGATATGATTATGCTTAGATGTGGCAAAGACATTTAGCTGATCTCTAAGCTGAATACCAGTTCCCCATGGTAAGATTCTGATGGAGTTTTAGACAAATAAAACTTGATGTCTACATTTGAGCTATTTACTTTAGGCTGCCCTTACAATCAATGGAGAAAAGTAAGTGCTTCTTAAGGGCAGGTTGGCTGTCCTATTTTAGATGCTTATCTTAGTATCTCTGGAGTTGTCTGTTTTCTTCCACTGACCACAGAGAGGACACAGGGTGACTGCATCAAGACTAGACATCATACTTATAAATGACAAAGTTACAGCAGAGGTATCCATCCTCAGCGATGAAGGTAAACTTGTGTTATACTGTCTTGAGGCCATTAGCAGCCTTTTTATTCTTAGGCCACAGAATGTTGTTAACTCGTCTCCAGTTCCTAGGTAAGTAGAAGTGTTTTCCCTTTCTGAGCATTTGATCATCTGCCCGTAGCAATTTTTGTGCAGGATTATGAAAAGTTCTGTTTAAATCACCTGCCGTGTCCCTCACGTATAAGAGGCTGCATGATATTCTCTGTGTGTGTGTATCTTTTTCCCATCAAACTTGGATGATTACGTCTTCACTTTCTGAAGTTCAGGTGAAGTCAGTATCTGTACTTCAGTCCGTGTCAATCAAAACGAAGGAAATGTCAATGGTTCTCAACTGTAAATGTAAGGTGGGGTAGTTGTTATCCCTTTACAGTGGATTTCTTATTCTTTGCTTGAAAGATCTTTAATTTGTGCCACATGTTGAAGCCTCTGTTCACACAACTTGAACTCAGCATCAAAACCAAGGAATATGTTTTTTGAAAAGTAGGCATTTGAAGTCTGGCTAGTCATTTGTAAGTTGCTATATTAAGCCGAGACTTTAGGCCCTCTAGAGTGAACCACTGGAAACATTTTTAGATGAGGATACCTACCATGACCATGTGAGTTAGTAGTGCTATTAACAAAGTCAAAATATATAAGAATAATAAAAATACTAAAGAATATTATTTCAGCCATTGTATTTTAGAAGGAACTTTGTCTAATCTTTCTACTTCACCTAATGAAGTGTTTAATACTGACAATACTTATTGAAATAATTACCTTTATTTGTCTACCATTAAGTTCAGAGGAATGATAACATCAATAATAACAGTATTTGGAGAAAATAAAATAGGCAGACTAATTATAGAACTCTGCTTAATAAAAACCTAACTCCATTGCCTTTAGCATTGACATAATGTAGTATGGTATAATGATTATAGTTTTTAGGGGGAAATAACCAGCATGTTTGTCTCACCATCTTTATTATTTAAATGATCATATATTATATAATTACCTTCAATGTAACCATCTTATCTCATGGAAGATCTGCGGGAAGGGAAAACAACTTAAATCTAATGACTTTTCTGGCACAATCAGTCCTTCGTTCTATATCCTTTTATGCGAATGAGAATACTGATACTGGTTTGAAAAGGGGAGACTGGAAATGCATAACACTGCCCCAAATCACCTAGATACTATAGAGTAAGTACCTTTCCAGTCATCTGATATCCAGATCCTATTCCCAGAAACATATCTAGATCTGTGCTAAACGTCTAACTCATCTTGCCAACCGCTACCCAGGCTTTTTCAGAGGACCACGGTTTTTTTCTTTTGCTCTCTTCGGGTGCTTCTTCAAGCTTATTCCCGCCTCCCACAGTTTGTGCTTCTCTGTCCCAGCTGTCTTTGTAGGTGCAATTTCATAGGAAAATGTTATTATGTCACAAGACTCTCTTTGCCCTCCAGCTCAACTACTAACTGAAACTTATTATGCTAGCAAATTTCACTACAAAGTCACTTGTGCTGTGAACCCAGTAACAGGATCAGAGAGCAGAGGGAAGGGGGAATCTTTGTGAGAAGGAGAGAAGCTAGCATGGGAGCGGGAGAAGAATCTCGAAAGCTGGAAGCCCTCCAAGTCTCATATCTCTGGAATGATGCTTGCTTATTTGATAGCCTGCCGTGGGCTCCTGCGAATAAGTTAAGCCACGGCATACACAGCTGAGACTTAAGGATGGGTGGCAGTTGCTCCTTCTGCCAGCCAGACAATTTTACGGCAGACGGGACCGTTGGCATTTGTGTGGTATGGCCCTTTGAGTGACGCAGGACCCCTAGGTTTTAGATTTGGAAGAGTTCACGCTTTTGTCTTAAAACGAAGAATTCGCCACAGCCTTATCAAAGCTGCTCTAGGAGAGCCAGTGGTTCCTCGGGGCAACCAGACAAATGATCATTCTGTCCATTATATCTATCTGCTGTACCTGAGAGAAGAAACAGGAGCTGGGGAGTACTGCCAGAGACAGAGGAGGCGGCCAGTATCTATCCCAGCAGTTTTTCCCATTTCTTATGAAACAGAGCCTGCCCTCGGTCCCAGGCACCTGCCGGTTTTCCATTCGCAAGCCCTTCCCTCGGCAGCCCCGAGGATTCACCCATTTATTCCCCCTAAGAGTGAAAAAAAGTTGCACAGGCTATGCCTTGTCTCAGGTTTTCTTGAGAGAAGATATGTTGCCTCATCACCTGATGTTTATGATTTTGTGTAGCTGAAGTGAAAATATGCAAATTATCTTATTAGCTAATGCCAAATATGGAACTACAAAAAGCTCAAAAATAATTCATCTGCTCCTGGCCACATATTTGGCAAGGCTGTAAATTATTACACTCTGGGGCTATATAGGCATAAGGAAGAGAACTGTAGTGAAGTCTGAGTCATTCTGCAACACAGAGAAATGGATGTGCATTTACTTTGGGAAAATACAGATGACTGAGAATAAATGATGGATTGATTAAAAAGCATATGTTTCTGATGAAATTTGAAATATAATGTCACAAGTAAGTTATACTACAGTCGGTGACTAATTGAAGCCCCTTCAGCACATAAATATCTGTGTCATGTGTGAACCAGAAGAGACCTAGATTCCTATGGCTTCAAACCTTGAAATTGAGTTGGCATCAAATTGTATCATGGCGCGGTGATTAGCCACACTGTGAGTAAGCTTGGAGCAATGTTTCTGTTTGAAGAGAGATTCTCAAATCCGTCCAAAAGCCACATGCAGTGATGTCACCTTGAACACTGACAGGGTGAGTTTTTCTTGGGTCTTTCACATTTGAAGTCTAGGGTTGGAAGTCCCACATTCTGGATGCACCCAAGGAACAGAAGATTGTTTAAGCAAAAACAGCAGGGGAGGATGAAGGAGGCTGACTGAGCAGAGTAGTCCACATCAGTAAAAGGGAGCTGGTGCAGCCTGAACTAGAAGCGTTTAAGAGCCCTCTCTAGCACGATGCACCCCATTCCGCAGGTTTACAAAAGGACACCTCATAACCCATTTCTACACTACTTCAGAAAAGGTCCCTTGCCAGAATGTAAAACATGAAGTATGACAGTCTTTAAGGCAGTCTTTTTCACTTTGAGGACCTAGTTTGGGCTGAAGAATGAAGAAAGCTTTTGCCTGCCTGGTGGTGCAATCGGTAGCCTACAAGCATTCAACATTAAAGCTGTATGTAAAGGACCGAGATGAACTTGCAGATTTATTTTTCCATGCAACAGTGCTTTAAACAGCTGCTACAAAATCTGATTCAGAATTGCAACTATTGTGTTCAGGATGTTGTAATCAGGTCTCTTTTCTCAAAACTTTTTGTAAGTGCTGCCTGACAGCAAGAGGACTGTGTGGCAGACCCTCAAAGGAGAGGTGATTGCTGTGTTTTGTGGCATGAGAACCACAGGAATGCAAAAAATGACAATTGGGAGTCTTTCATGTTTGCGCTGTTATGGATTCTGTGAAGTTAGTGTTACTATTCGGAGCGTCTAAGATTAGTCAAAGCTTCCTTTAGATAGCACATTAATGTAATGGATTGTTTTCCATGTCTCTTTAATTTTAGCAAATTGTTCAGTTGCCTCAATATTGTAAGTTTAAGGAAATCCAGCTGTCAATTCCTATTAAACTGGCCTGAGTTTTATATTGTCAATTCAGTTGTCTTTCACACTCTAGCTGCTAAACCTAAAGAACTCTTTACAAAGGCAGATTTATGATGGATGCCATCTGGCCTGATAGAAGGAAACAGATATTGATTTTTAATATTTTCTCCAAACTTGTTTACTCTAGGATAATACAGCAGCTGTGTGGCGGCTTGTCTCAGAGTGGAAAGGATTATTACCAGTGCCTTTTGATGAGATAAATTACCTAGAATGACTTGAATGGCTAAAGGGTATACTTTGATGTTATGTCGCTTCATTTACCCTTATGACTAAATGATTATTGATTTTATATTTTTAAGCTCTTGAAACGTGAAAATAAGTTGGTAGAGAAGGCTAGCTGTGTTAGTTTTATTAATTTATTTCTGCAGGGCATAATTCACTTTGGACCAGGTTGTGAAGGTTTTGGGTTCATGACCGACTCCAGATACAGTTGCAAAAAAATGGCTTATTTATATAGTCATTGCAAGTAGTTCCAAAATCAATACAGTCTGGGATTGGATGATTAAACTTAGTCCCTTTGTGGGATTCATTCCTGTAGCTACCTCTGAAATGATCTTGACTGAAGCAGATTCATGTGATCCAGTCTACAAATAGCAAGTTTGTTCAAGTTGAAATATTATTTTTTGCTCATCATTTTTTTATCTACTGTGTTCACTCAGTGACATTTTAACAACCAGAAAAAAGCAGTTGATTGACTACTTCAATGAAATCACTAATCTGCATTCAAAGAGTTGCCTCCAAAGACTACTTAGATTTTCCATGGATAGATTTAACTACTGCTTTGATCAGTTAGTCCCAGTATGCAGTGGATTTAGGTCTCTGTACTTATGTAGGCAGTAGGAATCCAAGGTGTACACTAAACCTTTAAATAGTCTTCACAGTTCAAAACAGCTATTTGCCTTTTGTGTACAGCAGACACTTACATATTTCTGTGAAGTATTGCCTTTTCTATCATCATTTAACATGTTGGTGCTATTTAATGTTTGTCTGAAATGTGGCTCTGTTGTCAGTCTATTGAAGTATTTTGTAGACACTGGAACAAGTGCAGAAATGTGCTCAAAAAAAAAAAAATTCTCTCTCCAGTTTCCCACAATGACTATTTATATATGCACTTTGCTTGGTGCCTTTTTATACCTTAAACAGCAATTCTTTTAAGCTTAATTTCTTCTGGAAATGTTCAGCAACCAAAAGGCTGTGTTATCTTATTTAGTCTCAAAAATTGTGATTCAAAATCCTGACATTTCATTTCTATAGACCGTGAGCAAATTATAAATAGTATTGCTAATAGTATTTCAGCTGTCTAAAAGGAACTGAAGGCAATAAGCTATAACAAAAGCTATGGCTCTAACAAAGTTTATTACTTGAAAGAGTTAGCAGTGCATGAACCTGCAGAGGACTGTCTAAACTAAAGAATAATATTTCATGATTTAACAGTACATATCTATCCATCTTCTGTAGAGGCTATTAACCATATGTTTGTCTCTTGTTCGGATGTAACTAAATGTGGGTTTGTGCGGGTTTTTTTAAAATATATGTTTCACCCAAAACTGTGTGTTTCTAAAACACAGAGATCTTTCTAAATATTAAACGTATGTAGATAATATTATTTACTCTGTGTGTGTGTGTGTATTGTCAGTCAGGAATATTATTCCTCCACAGGATCTTTTATTGTTATAAGCCTGGGCAGCATATTTTACAGAGTTAAAAAAGGTGTAAAACACTTCTCCTTACTTTAGCCACACGATATGTATAATTAATGTGTAGTAAATTATATGGCCCAGTTTAAGGCTTGTTTAAATGCATAGAATTTGAAGTCTAATGCAGGAATAAAATAACTTTTGGATCAGTGTAATGTAATATGTTGATCCATTTTACAGGGTGGTGGTGATTATTTAATTAATCACCTTTTGACAATTATTCACACTGGTCCGAATCAAGGTCTCCATTAAAACCGAAGAATAGCTTCATTACAAATGACCCATAAAAGTGTCAAGTGCTGGCAGTGAAGACAAGTAATTTCCTTTCCCTTTAAAACCATTAGATCGAATGATGGGGGTGGGGAAGGTGATGAAGTGCGTAATAGTGTGATTACAAAGAAAAGCTTAAACAGTAAATTTGACAGCCATGTTAGAGTGGATAGAAGATAAGGGTTATAAACTGTTGGTTCTATACCTCCAAAATCTTTTAATTTTATAAGAAGACAGGAATGAGTGGATTATATTTTGAGAAACTTTTTTTATCCTCTTTCGGTGTTTACTTATAAATTGAGGTTTGAAAATTGTCTGACTCAAAGCCATGGAGATATAAAATAAATACTGTATTGCCTTCTGAATATTGCTTAAAATAGCAGTTAATTGAGACGAAATTGTTTTACAGCTCTCCGACTATTTTCAAAGCCTGCTTATCTATGGAATCTTTCTATATCTTACTGGTGAGAATAGCAGCAGGACCTTTATGTCACTGTAATTATATTGGGCACTTTCTTTTACATCTGGAAAGTACCAAGAACTACCAACTGATTTTGTGTAGAGATAAAACTGCACTCATCTTTGATTAAAGGTAAATGCTGTACCTTTTGCTGGAAGTCCTTATGTTCTTGCTATGCCAAAACATGTGAAACAGTTTTAATTCTCAACTTGTGATAAAACCTTGTATATTTCTCTAATGACCACTACATTTTCTCTACAAAAGGATTAATTTTTGCACCTCTCAAATAAAAATATCATTCTTTCTGTTCAATATTAAATCCTGCCAAATATGCACAGGCTGAAACTATACAGGGATGTAGCTTCGGAAAATATAACAGGAATATTAGATTGTCGCTTCCAGAGGGGCTGAACTGAAGAAAGCATTATTCACAAACCACGTTCTGATTTTGAACACGCAGTTGTAGACTTTGTTGTCATTTTGTTTGCTTGTGTTACTTAAGATTGTGGAATAAAGCTTTGCTAAAGAATTCCACGCAGTGACGTTACCTCTTATGTAGGCACACTGGCTTCAATTTGTGGGAGCTAACAGGTGGTGGTTATTAGCTCAGCTATCATCGCAAAAGGACGTTAAAATAATACTTTCACTTGAAGGTTCTGGATAATCTTGCTAGCATAGATTCCACTTACTACAGAAGATGAATATATATTTACTAGTTTTTCAAAAGCGCAGCAAATATTGACCAGTCCCAGAGATGTATTTGTTAAATCTACTTGTCATTCTTCCTTTGATCTTCATTTGTTTTAAAATCTTGCACCTAAGGTTGGACTAGTTACCGTAAAAAAATCCCAAAAGTTCAAGTGCTGCTTCTAAAAACTAATGGCTATTGACTTTCATTAGGATTTCTGTGATGTTATCTAACCCTGTAAAGACATTTGCGGTATGCAGTTTACATTGTATCTAGTGATTGTATAATCATTATTGATTTTCCTTGTGTGTAGTACCTATGTCAAACAACCTAATATATTTAAATGGTGATTATTTCAGCAATATATCTATTATTAGATAAGATCAAAGGCGGTTAAATGTGTAGCAGATAGTGTGATAAAATGATATAATGTGTATTTGTGCCAGTACCTATGCCCTTTTGTGCATAAAACTGCAATTCATAGTCTTTAATGATTAACTCTCTGAAGCATGTTGTTATTTCTATCCTGTAGTAGAATAAAGTACGACAGATGGATTAAAAGAAGCCCACTTTTTAAGCAAAAGGCCTAGGAGTTATGTAAATGTAATACAATTAGATGAATTGCTTTTCAAAGACCATGGGAAATCACTCTGTATATTCCATTCATTTCTTGTTTTCCTACCAGTACTTCTGAAGAAAACTAGAAATATATTTAGAAAGCTGCATGATTTCCCAAAGGATATAATCGCTGTTAATCCCATGAGTATGGATTAACAGAATAACTCGGCCCATAACAGCAAGTGATTTCTCAGGCTAATCTCATGAGTAGAACGGTTATTGTATTTTATTAGTGATCAAACAGTCGTCTACTTAGACTGTAGTAGAAAAGCGGCAAATCTAATGCATTCATTTAATATCAAAGAATGCTATACTTTACTTCTGGAGTTTCTCTGCTTTTACTAATATCATTTAATTAAAATATGTTTCTGGTCAGTAAATAAAAGTTGCACTCTACATTTAATGCAATTAAAAAACAAAAAACAAAACCAAAAATGTAAATATACCTGTAGTGTTGAGGTGAAAGTACAAACCCAGGCTTTTCGTTCTGTCTTGTTACTGTTACGATTTTATCACTTTCTGCATTGCTCCAAAAGCAGATGCTGTATTTGAAAATATAATATCTGTGCATTGTATCTGTACGCTTGAATGCGTGAATGTACTTCCTTAGCAAAACTGATAGCTTTATTACAATTTTTTAACTAGTCCTGAAAGATAGAGCCCTGCGATGGTACAACAGGCTTGCATTCATTTTCTGTGGCTCCATTTGCAGTTTTGAAATGGTTCCTGCGCAAGTACTAAGCCTCAAATTTGAGTTATTCCTCACAACTCACTGTCCTGTGTGCGTATACCAGTGCTATTAGTGTTAGAGATCCTCTCTGCCACTCTCCATTACGCAGTATGGAGATGAATGCTTTGGCCTTTAGTTGCTACTCATATCCTCAGAATTACTCCTTGACGTCACTCTTTATGTCTTCTGCATCCAGCTGTAAGGACGGAAACCATTACCATCCCTAACTATATCTTCCACCAGGAAGTTACCAACATTGACAGTCAAATGCTGGAGCAGATCATGTGGATCTTCCCCATTTAATCTCAAGGAAAATCAGACATATTATTTACACAATTAATATGATTGTGTGCCATAACCTGTCTGAATCTGCTCGAAGCAGCTGAGGAATGCCTCAGAAACTGCTCTTCCAGGAACTCAACACTGAAGGTGATCGTTCCGCTGACCAAGTACTAAAGGGGTAACTCCAGCAAAGAACAGTGATGAGCAGTCAGAGCATTTATCCATCCAGTGATACAACTGGATTAAGAACAGGATGCTAGTTCCCAGCAGTCTGCTCTGTTTTAGTTGGTCCCCAAGGATGAAGGTGCCTACCTGGTAATGCCACCTCCTGGTTCCAGCCCAGGAGGGTACTCCAGTGCAAGGTACTCACACAGAGTGTCCCTTTGCTGTAGTTTTGCCACTGTGGCCCATTCTTGAATTCCCCTGGATGCTCCAAGCTGCCCCCCATCCTGGGTAAATGTGAGAGTCTTCATGACGGGTATTCTCATCTCAGATAGGAGAGCGCTGCTTTCAGTTGGGAAAGCTTCTCTGACCGGTGGTGAAGCTCCTTGGTTGATTCTCAGTTGTGGAAACTTAGTCTTTTTCATTGGAAAATTTCCATATGCGACTGAATGGTGGAGCTAAATGATAATTTACTTATTTAATCATTTTCTCTAGATCCTGATTGTGCAGGTCTCATCAAAGCAACGTCAGGAATTTGAATAATTCTGTTGAGGCTGGTAGAATAGCAAGTGTAGCTGTAAAGCTACTTACCATATGGGAATGCTAAGGACAAATTTTAGACTGCAGAGATGATTTCTTCATGTTCCAGATTAACTAAAGATACTTTATTCAGTACGAAGAGTTGGCAGCCCTACAATAATTATTGACCTGACATTACAAATTGACATAGCTGTTCCTGTGCAAACCATCCAAATAGGCTCAGTTGCAGGACTAGGACCTATGTAATTATCTCTGTTGTACATACAAATGCACCAGCTGAACCTCATGCAGTCCTGTAATGTGTCAAGAAGGTAAACAGAAGTAGGAACTCGTGGTTTGAAGAAGAGGAGACTCCTAAATAAAGCCAACTTCACAGAGCATGTCCCACCAGCACTTTCATCCATGTACTCATGATTCAGTTCCATCTTAATACTGTTCAGAGCTGTGAGACAGCCTCACACAGGAATAGGTGGAAAAGCACAAGTGACTAGTTCTGAGGCATTTATTTCTCTGCAGGAAGTGCAATAATGATGTTTTAGTTTGCATTTAGAAGCTTAAATGTATAGGACTTTCCTCTTTATCCTCTGATATATTATGCTTTAAGTAGCAATGCAGTTATCCGTGCAAGACTGTGGTTCAGCCTATTGCAGTCATTAGAGAAAAACGAAGAAAAAGAAGTCTACGGTAGTCATGTCTGGAGTCTACAGTTCCT
Source organism: Aquila chrysaetos chrysaetos (assembly GCF_900496995.4). Taxonomy (NCBI): domain Eukaryota; kingdom Metazoa; phylum Chordata; class Aves; order Accipitriformes; family Accipitridae; genus Aquila; species Aquila chrysaetos. Next base: position 69,943,795 of record NC_044007.1, read on the forward strand.
TCTACTACAGGCAAAGTGTGGGAGAAGACGGAGTAAGCAGCCAGGAGCAATGCTATGAGCAAGTTTGCAGGGGGTATCCTAGCTGTCAAGTTATTCTTCTACATTTCTGAGTGTGATCATTTAACTAAAATACTTATTTGTTTATTTTAATGTGGTCTTTTCCATGTGCAGGAAACAAAGAACCCAGACAGGAACAAACTTGCTCTTTATGTAAATACATATTTTAATAATGTTTGTAATGGGTTTTTTTTCAGTTGATACAGTTCTTTCTCAAACTTCAGGCATATAAACAATCTAAATGAGTCTGTATCTACTGCCTGAAGCTTTAAAAATGTCTGTTAAACAAGTTCAAGTAACCCCCACAACCCTTAAATCTTTTTATGCCAAATACTAAATCTCATGGCATAAGGATCCAGAGGCCAAAAGGGGGCCATGGGGCAAATTACAGACAGAGCCTCTAATTCCATGTGTCCTTCAATTTTATTGCACAATTTCTGTCTCTTTCCAAAAGGGTGCAAAGAGGAAGCCGGGAGCATCCCAATGAGCGTAGGACTATTATTATGTCTCTGCATCGTGTAGAGCCGCTATGCCGAGGAGCTCTGTAGTGGTTGGTTACAGCAGCATAACTTCTACACACCACAGCTTTGGGCTGCAGGGAAACAATTCCCTCCTCCACCCTCCCCTTCAACTTCACATTGTTTTTCTCCCTTGCTAAGTCCATTCAGTCAGACTTCGAGCAGGACGCAGGGGAGCTGGCAAGAAATTTCACTCATCCATTACCACAGTGCTTAAGGACTTGTGCCTGGGAGAGATTCAACCACCAAGGTGTCTTTAGGACCAGGACAAGTTTACAGTAGGTTTCTTTAGGGTAGGATGACCACATATGCTATCTTCGGTATTTTATTTTGTTCTATCTTTCTATCGAGGGGTGACAGGCAGTTTTCCCTTTTTCCTCCTCTCAAGCCACTGCCCATTCCCAGCGGTGTGACAAAAGCCTGGGAGACAGACACCCTGACCCTTGTGCTAGGCTATGTAATCCCTTGGAATAAGTTCATCTCCAGCTACATGATCCAATACAGAGACATGCGCTTTCTTCTGTCTTCTACTGTTAATTGTACTCTGACCAAGGACTTACCCTGTATCCCAACCTCTTCTTTTTGTTTAACAGACCAACCTGGCTTATGTGCATCCTTGCCTCTCCCAGACTCACCTTCACTACACGGGTGCTGGATGCATCTGAAACTTTTGGTGGGGAAGAAAAATCTCTACCCCAAGAAAAAAAAACCCCACTGTTAGTGTTTTCTCCTATTTGACTTTGGGACAAAATGAAGCCTTTTAAAATATTCCATCCTTTAAAGGGAGAGAAAGTGGGAGAGATTGTTGGTTTCACCTTCAAAAAACAAAAGGCTGGTAGGAAAGGCTTTCCCCGCAGATTTCTCCCATGTGAGACCCATATGAAGGTTTCTGCATGGTGGGATGCGGAGTAGGGACAGGGTTCTCCCTTATTGCAAAGGATTATCCTCAGAGCTGCTCTTCCAGAGACATCTCATTGCCCGATTTAGGCTTCATCAAGGAGGGTGGGGGGAAAGTACCCCATCAGCTGTAGATCCAGGCTGCTGTCACTGTACTGTACCTAAATCAAATCCATTTACTGTAAGCCCTTCTAGAGGAGTTGCAGCTACTACATTTGTTTCAAAAAAAAAGCCTGTCTTTTCATGTGCTAAACATGGAATAGAAGATATTTTACTGAAATTAAAAAAAAACAACCACCACACAGTATTTTAGGTTATAGTCATTACTTATACAAAATAAATGATCAAAACTAAGTAACAAACTCACATCTCTCTTTTGAGATTTCTATACACAAAGAAATTGGGTTATCTACAAACACATTATGGTTTTGAAATATGTTACTGCATTCTAAATACTTGAATTAAAACAATTTGGTTTGAATTGTACTATTATAGGAGAGTCAAAATCCTTTTATCAGAGGTTCTTTTTTTTTTCCCTCTCTTTCTTTTTTTTAGTATTATTAAAGGATTTCAAGCTTTGTTATTCGAATGAGATAAACACTATGGTAACTAAGAAAGCCAGCATGTTTCAGAAGTCTGTGGTTTTGAGTGCTTTCCAAGGAGACAAGGTAGTATCTGTATCCTAATATTCTCTCAATGCATGAAATATAATAGAGGGGAGCTATTTCAATACGACTCCTTAAAAACTATTAGGCATAAAAATCCTGGCACAGCGGAGATACTGCTTGAGGCACACCTCCAGGATCAAGGTCAGTCCTGCAAAAGCATCACATTGTAGGAGAATCTTGTTTTTGCGGAATAGGACACAACATTTTTTAAGTAAATCCTACATGAGACAGAAAAACATTTTACTCTCAGGTTTGTCAAAATTCTACCTGTGTATGTCCTTTTTTTGGTGGACAGGTGGCTTAAATGGCAATGTGAGAAGAATACCATATGTCTTTGCTATTCAAGTGAAACATGAAGTCAATATTAAAAAGTTCCTGGTTGAAGCTTACTAAGTAAAGATGGTCAAATTTCAAAAACGTTGACGTCTCAGTTTGCAAGTCTGGATACTAGTGTGAAGTCTTCTGAACTGTACAAATGTTTCGGATGTGAAAAATGTGGATGGACATCTTGTGAGAATTGCCTGTTTCATTTCAGAATCTGTGTCCTTCAGACTTTTCTTATTTTCTCTTTTGAATCAGAGCCATGTGCATAAGGACATATGGCATTGTGCACTTGCTAATGGTCACAAATCCTTCAGAAGGTGTGTCATAACCACAGTAAAAAAAGTTCTAAATGTGTAAGAAATTAGAGTTTCCGATATGCACTGACATCCCCATTGGATTGTATTACTTCCATTAGCATATATCTTAGACATATGACTTAAGAATACGTTACTTTTTTGACTGTTGGGGAGTTAAACATGACTGAATTTTTATTTTTACTCATTTAGTAATTAGGCACAGTCTACAATGAACACGTCATGTTGTTAGTTTTCGAAACTCACCACCACAGGATATCAAGGTCAAGACCTTTAAATTTTGGGGATTCATATTTTTATAAGAAGACAATAAATAAAAATACCCAGGAATTTAATTTATAAAAAGTATCCACTTAAGGTCATAGATCACCTTCTAGTGACCTGGTGGTGGTGAGAAATTCTATGGAACAGTGCAACATTTTATATACCTTCTTCTGCAACATCTCTACCACTTGCAGAGACAGACTGCTCGACTAAATGGAAGCCTGGGTTAATTTTTGCAGTAGTAGAATTTGCTACAGGTGGAATTTACTTTCCACAAACACAAGTTATGAGACTTCAGATTCAGAGGGACCAATCCAAACCTTCTTAACTGTACTCCTATCATGAATTTGGGCGGTTTTTTACAAGCCATATTAGATCTTCATTAAATGAGGGGGAAAACCACCTTTTTAAGGAAAGCTTCTCTTTTGCTAAATTATTTTTCCTGATTTTTAAACATTCAGGGATTTCTTACGGAAGTTTATGACAGGAGCTAGGGACTGTTCAGTTAACTCTAGTGAGTGTATAAAGTACCTTAGATTATCAGAAAAAGTGAATATTTAAAAAAAAATATGGGGTAGCTTGTAGCTTAGCAGGACAGCTGCTTTTTTCTCTTGTTTTGGTGATGTTGTTGCTTTTTTTTTTTTTTTTTTTTTTTAAAAAAAAGGGCAAACTTGCAGCCAAAAAGTTTTACGCAATGCCTTTTAATGTAATGCTCAAATTAGGTGTTTTTACTGTTTTTACTGTACTTAGACTTATGATCATAGAATTTTATGTGAACAAGAAACTTTATGTTATTTTATATAGACTGCACATTGTTCTGAAGAAATGATAGATTCTGAGTTTTGATCTGCTGTTGGGTCTGCCAGAGCCTCTAGTTCTTGAACAAACTGCTGCCTTGGTGGTCATGATGAACAGACAAGTGAAAAAATAAAGGAATTGGATTCATGGCTAGCAGGGTACTTATTTAAATAAACCCTTTCTCTTTACTTTTCTTCACTTGACTGGGGTTTTTTTTGGACAACTGTGCTGAAAGAGGATCACTTTGATAAGTTGGTAAAATGTCTGTAAATTAATTTTCCAAGTGCCATTACATGATCCAGACTTTCATCTAGTAAAATAAAGCCTATTAATAAACCAGATTTCATACTGTATGTGCCCACCTAACAAAAAAATTGCTGAATTCATTTTCTCCTTTTACTGACAGCCAGTTTTGCAGCGAGCCAGCAGTATGCAAATAGTAAGCTTTCAACAGGCTGACAGCAAATTCTCTGCCTCTAGAGGCAGTAACTACTACCTCTAGTAAGTTACTCAGTGTTTCTTTACCTCAGATTCTTTTCCATAAACTAAAATACTATTTGTTATGGACAGAACTTGTTCATCCATAAGCAGGAAAAAGGCTTCTGCAGAAGTGGCAAATATAATTAGTCTGAGTTTGCAAGTAGGTCAATGGGTCTGCAAGCATATGCAATTATTTACTCCGCGTCACAGACTAAATATGAGTCAGTAGAAGAATGAAAGTCTGCTATTCTTTTCTGTGAGTCTTTGATCAGCATGTGTTTTAACATTTTAGTGACTTATTTTATAAATAGCATTTAAGATGAAAATTTTCCAAACATTTCACATATTTAAGATGCTGGGGACCTGATTTCAGTAGGTACTTAGTACAATGCACTGCTTTGTATCTTCAGTTCTAATTTTTGTCTGCTCTTCTGAGTTAAGAGGGCTCAGGATGTTAGGCACAAATCTAAAAGATGAGAAAAACACAACCAATGAATACCATTGGCACCATTAATTTAAGTCATCTTCCCAGCTTGGCAAAAGGGCAGCAATGCAAGTGTGTCTAAACACAGCCCATTTTGGATAATTTCCCTCATCCTGCCTGGTCGTCAGCTGCTGCTCCAGAAGCGGGGGGGTCCTCCATGGCTCTCACGTCATGTCTGACATCCTTGTGTAGGGCTTCCATATATTCTCTGGACTTTCTGTTTAGGCACCTGAGTCACTTCCAGGAACCCTAGGACAAAGACAAAGAGAATATTCCAGGACAGCATTAAGCTGTCCTTTTTCCACTTGCAATCTCCAGCTCTGGTCGCAGCACCATCTCCAGCATTTGGGGTGGTTTTCCTAATAGACAAGATGTTTGTTTGCTATGCTACCTTGATTCATTCCAGAAGCAGGATTCCCCACCACCTCCCCTCCTCAGCAATTTCTTTTTTGATCTCTTAATGTCATTTTTCCCTAAATATCCAAAAGCATGTTCACATGAGTCTTTCAGGAGATGGAAATGTTAGCCTCCCTCCTCAGTACTTTGTCACTAGACATAAATGAAAAATCTGATGGGAGTCATTGCACCTGAAGGATTCTTTAAATTGAAGCACAGTCCTACTGTGCTATTACCCAATCGCCAGTTAGACAGGGTATTTGGAATATTAGGAAAAAAAGAAATCCTGAAAAATGGAAATGGTAGAATTGCCAAGAATTAATACACGAAGGCAAAACTTCTGTGTTTGGAAGAAAACCAGATAATATAGGTACACAGTGCTGTGATGATGAAACACTTTCTGCTGGAAAATTTATTACCTGGATATTCCACAGCATCTGTTAAAGCTAGTCATTTTTAAATCATTAACTCTATAAAATATGCAGGTTTTTAAAAGAACTAACAAAGAACTCTTTAGATTATTAAGGCTGTTTTTCAGTAACTCTAGGAATTTGGGAAAATGCCCCAAAATGGAATAAAGCTATTATTGTGTCTATATTTTAGAAAAATAAACAGAAATACCATAGCAATTACAGGCCTTCTAACCTGATACTGACCACAGATTAATCAAGTACCCAGCATGACATGTGATTAAAAAAGAATTAAGAAGAGTAATATAACTGATCCTATGGAACGTGGACTTACAGAAACTTGCTTTATACATTTTTCCATAATACATATTTAAAAAAAAAAAAAAAAAAAGAATGTAAAGTTGGGGGGGGGGGGGTAGTTGACCAGATACCACATATTCTAATGAAGAAATCAAACTAATACTGAAGCCTAAGTAATATTCATTAAATGAATGAAAAATCTTTCTAACTGTTCAGTAAAAATATGAAACGGGAAATATTATTGATCAGTTCTTGTCCCTTCTTACTTAATCTTTCTATCAATAATCTGAAAACAGTTACTATTGATAAAATCAGTGATTGATAAAAGATAGGGAAAGTGTAATCTATAAAGAAGAAGGCTCTCTGATTAATAGGCATGTGGATAAACATGAAATATTGAGGGAAAAACCATTTTTTTGTGAAGGGTGGTCACGTCTCACAAACCTATAGAACTTTTTTGAAGGAGTCAAAGCCTATGTGGAGAAAGATTTAGTTGATCTAGCCTTCTCAAATACCTAAAAGAAGTTCAGAAAAACTCAATTTCAAAGGCTTTTTAAGGGAAGGTTCTTAAATGGATAAACATTTTTTTAACAGATGGTACGAGTAAATGGTCAGCGTTAATAAAAAAGGAAGATCACCTGAGGAGTCTCAAAGGGATCTGTGCTAATCAATCATCTGAAAAGGAATGAATATTTAGGCAATAAATTTCATATGATGATACTAAGGTACTTAGAATAATAAATATAACTATAGCAAAGATGGCACTGAAAGATTTGTTGGCAGAATGGCAAACTCTGGATGCTAAATACGTGTTTGGATTAAAAAAAAGAAGAAAAAGACCAGACAATTTCATGGAAGAAAAATCCATCAATCGCAGTTAACTGTCAGGACAGTACTTAGGAAATTCCCATGTCATGTACTGTTGGGGATTGGGAGAATACTCTCATAAAAAGTACTGCTACTGGACTCTCCTATTTTCTTTTAAGTACATATTATTTACCACTGGGGTTGTTTTAGGCTTTTTTGCTAAGCCAGGGGAGAGCTTAAGTGCAGTTCACTAGGATCACAAAACATATAGCTGTTTGTTGCATCTGAGGGAATTACAGGTAAAAACACATCTGATGAGCTTTTCCCTGGGAAAATCACCTTCTGGTCATCGTGTCACCCCTGCCAAGAAGCTAAGGACTGCTGTCAAAGAAGGAATTTTTGGCTAAATGGCATGGCTGTATGCTTGCAGATGAGAAGGCAATATAGCTTCCTTGGTAAACTGGGCATGAGCAAAACCCCGTTTCTATATGGTCAAATATAATGTGTAAATGGTTATGTTAAAATGTAGATGTAAAGGAGCAAATAGATAAAATTTCCCTAATAGCAAAGCAGTAGCTTGGAAAAGACCAAGCATCGCCTAAGCAGCTGAACATGGCCCTCTGTGATGTTTCTGTAGCCAAAGAGGATTGTTTCTATATTGCAATCCTTTTTACCTGATCCTAAAAGATTGGTCAAGTTGACCTAAATGACTCTCAGTCACCTGACATTTAGGGGAAAAATATTTAGTATCGGAGAGGATACAAAGTTTCACTGAAGAAAATTTGAACTCACTAAGACCGATGAATAGATGAACCAAACTCAGGTCATTTATCACTTTGGTTAGATGTTCAGTACCAGCGAGATTATGAGAATGACAATGTTACCCGTTCGTATGGAGAAGAATCTCAACCTTTGCTAGTTTTCCCCAACTGTAGACCTAACTACAAATGTGTGCCTGCGGAACCCTGAACGAGAAAAGTAACAGCCCTTAAAAAAATAATGTGCATGGTCAGGACAAGATTTCTAAGCTCTCTTAGCTTGGCAAAATCAAAAAGCTTATCTAGAACAAGTCTCCCCATTACACTTTAGCGAACTATTTCCATATGAAAAGGCACTTTCCAACCCCATACATTTCATATGTGTATTGTTGACAAAAAAAAAAAGGGGGGGCTGAAAAGTATTTTCTCTGATCTCTAAAACACATAGACGTGAACATCTTTCCTCAAACTTTAAACAATCTTGTGAAAAAATCATCTTCAGGATAGATGCCATTAGCAAGAAATTTCAACTAGAAATGAATGCATAAATGACACCAAAGCACCCAGTGACACCCACATCAAAATGCTTTGTGACACTGAGTCTGCCACATTCTTTCAGCATTCAGGTTTTTTACACCAGTTCAGCTGGAAGGGTTAAACACAAATTTACAGCTTTTTCTGCTAGATCTGCTAGAGCAACAGCTAGGCTGGAATTTTGGAGACTTGTGGCATCTAAATATTGGTCCTTGACAACATAGGCTCTCGGTGGGTCAAACTAGAGAATTCCTCTGAATATTCTGAGTACACTATCAAGGCTGAAGTTCAATATCATTTAACAGAGGTGTAAGGGAAAAAAAGACACTGTAATGGCAACCCCAGTGTTATTAATATAGGTCATATAATGAGAAAAAATATATTTTTCTGTGGCTGGACATTGAAACATAAAAACTGACAGACAACAAAACATATCTTACTACATTCTAGGACTGCAAAATATCCTCAAAAATCAAGAGGATATGATATGTTTTGAAGTTAGTGATTTCTGAATGACAGCTGAAACATTCATACATTGCTTTCTGTACATTGTTTCTGTACAACTTTTCTTTACTTCCCTCTCCTTTACTTTCCACTTCCTTTTTTCTTTCCATATCTGTAGAAAGGAAAAAATCTATTACTTTACGGGAAGATTAATACTAGAGTTTATTCAACACGGTTTGGGGATATAGATTTCCTTTGGCTTACTCTTCATCCATAGACACTAGAGAGAGATGAAACCTGCTGAAGTATGTAACATTAGATTTTGTGAATACAAGGCCTTAAGAAGCTAGAATATTACTCATTCTAAGTTATTCCCTTCTCATAAATTAGCCAACGGTCATTTGAAGGCTTACTTTTGTGTACTAACATTGCAAGAATGTTTACAAAGTAGTTTTACTGTGAGCATTAGAATTATTGTATGATAAAGCAATTAATATATTAATATATAATTTAAAGGCTTTTCTTTGATGATATTCTTTATTTTAAAACAGTCGAACACATAATAATTACACAAAAATTCCTTTTAGGGGTAAATTTATTCAGTATTTACTTTTTCTTCAAGAGGGTATTTGAGATATCCCTCGTTCATGTTGAATAAAGCTGCATAGGAACACGCCTAACAAATTATAAATGGTGTTTTTTTGCAGGGACCATAGTTCAGCATGTTGTTCAAATAGCCTGAGGCACTAGCTGGACTTCATTAGGCTTTATCAAGCTTAGCATCCTTTGTTGTAATTGCTACCAGAAAGATGTGACAATCTTTGTCACGGTACGGAATGGTGGATGAGGTACATAGGGAGCGAGTGGAGGAAGCCAGTGTTGGAGTAAAGGTGCAAGAGACTGCCAGTGTTAAACTTTGTAATTCTGTTTGTCTCTAACCTCCCTCCAGAGGTTATTCTACTCACTTCCCCTGAAAAACCAACTCCAGCAGCTTCTAATCCCAGAGATGTAGTTCACCAGTCTTTTCCTGTCAACATCAAGTCTTCCGTGTCCAAAAAAATATCATGGAGTCTTTTCACTCCCATGTGTATTTCAAGTGAAGCATCCCTTCCCGCTAGCTCTTTCAATCCTTTTAGTTTTGTCTGCCACAGCACAGTGTCAGGATGCCCTGAGACGGCATCTGTAGCTGGCCCCGAACACCTCCGACAATCTATTCCTGGTGAAAAAGAACCAAAAAGACCAACTAAAGGACCCCCTGGCCCTGCTCACCTGTTTGTCCAGGGAAAAGATTTGGCCGGGGAATACTTCAACCTTCCCCTCTAGCAGCCAGTGCTCGTGCTTGGTTTTTAGGCATTTGTTGTGTGAGCCGGGTTGAGGTCTGACCACAGCTAGACAGGAGAAGTTAGCTACATGGGTACCCTGCTCTGCACCACAGACTGGGAGATTCAATGTAATGAACACACTGTGGCAATGCTGCCCAATTTATTTAGCTGCAATACAATTCTCATGTAATTTTTGTGCTGCAATTTCTATGCGACTGCTTTAATTTTACCCCATTTGTCTCCAGTTTAGAGACAGGCCACATGGCAAGGTCCTACTGACTCCTGCTTTTGCCATTATAAACCCTTCTGCCCTTACAGGGAGCAGGGCAAACACAGATTATAAAACCCCATTTCCTATTTAAACGCTCTATTTCCAACAATCTCCTAGCAATTTGTTATTTTGACCTTTGTACATATTTTTGCAGACTGAAGATGGGAGGGGGCCAGCCTGAGACAGGTGTAGGGAGACTGAGTTATAAAGAGTTATGTGCAAAGAGGGAGCAGACTTAACTGATAATTCCCAGACGTTGTAATTTTTTTGTAAAAGTAGAGAAATATTTTTTTAAAAAAAACACGATGTTGACTGTTGGGTGGCAGATGGATTCCAGTTTTAATGGGAGCTAGGGATCTGGTCCTTAATCCTCTGTTTTGTGAAGAGTTTTGTATATAAATAAATGTACCTGGTACTATCACAAGCCTCCAGACCATATTTTGGAAATCACTGGACATTGAGGTCTCGTACAAACAAGCATGGAGCGAACGGAGGCCTGATCATATGGGGAGCGAGACGAAGGATGGGGTGCAGCCCAGCTCTGGCACCATGAGGGCAGGAGTACTCGCTGCAAGGGGCAGCATGAACGAAGGAAGACGGGTTTAGTGCCCTCAGCCACCTCCGTAAATTCATTCTTGCAAGCTGTAGTCCAAGAACTGAAGGCTGATAACTGTCGAACCAAGCCATGGCTTTGCTTGTACAAATTACAACCAGAGAACCGCTTACACACACACATGAGTTTCATAACATGCCTATTAGCAGATCTAGATCTGTTCCAGGTTAAAAACACATGCTAATGTATTATTCCTCGGAAGCGATTTCCTTAGCTGCCTTAGAGAAATGGGACCTGAAGGGCAGGGCAGAGGGGAGTTCCCCTGCTGGAAAATATGCCCCTTTCCAGGTATGCACATGAACTGGCGGAAGGGCAACTTCAACTTATGAATACACCGTGCTTCAGGCATCTGCTGGGGTTACTAGCACTAGTTCTTTCAGATCTGCTTCCAACACCCTGGGTAGTACTTAAAGAGTAAAGAGAATATTTCAATTGGCTGCCACAGACAGCCACAGACAGTAGTTTTTGCAGCCAGAAGAATTTTAAGACAGTTAGTTTTGCCAGGTTAAATTAAAGAAGGTATGCCATCAGTAGAAAGCAGCACTTTGTATGGATATGATATGATATGATAAGATATGATATGATAGATCAACTCCCCACAGCATAACATGATCAATTGTAAGTATGGCAAAGTATGCAGTTCCTGGAGACAGCAAATAATCCTGAGCCTTTCCTAGGCAGCCTGTACTGCTGAGGGCTGGTGCTCCAGGTGCAAGTAAGGTATCCCCTTCTGTAGGAGCAGTTTGCCCAAAGAAGAAAACATTTTTTGGCAGGAGCAAAAAAAAAAAAAATGCTCAACTCTCCAGGGCTCTCCCCTCAGATCCTTTATTTGATTCTGCCCTTTCCCCCTCTCCCTCCCACTTTCGCTGCAAGAGTTCCCACCCTTGTCCCGGTCCTGGCATCCCATTGCTGGCAAGAAAATTCAGTTTTCTCTACAACCATTGAGAATCTCCGAGCCAGCTCTAGCCAAAGAAGAGTTTTCCATCTTGCTTTCATGTTTCCTTTTAACCAAGCTCTGCTAATAGGACATTAATGCCCTCACTGTTTGAACTTGTCGTACGGCAATGCCACTTTGCCACCCTGCCGCGGGGCTGATTTTTCTGTGTAGCCAGGGGTTGACTGCTGTCACCACAGGCCTTAAGGGAATGGTACTGTGAGAAAGGCCAGGGTCCACGGAACATCACCTCCTCCTGTTAAGTTCTCCTGGAAGCAGAAGCTTCCATGACTATATGCAAGGTCTGATACAAGGCTTGGACATTACAAGGCTGATGTTGTAACTGAAGCAGATTTTTTATTACCTCTCTTCGATCAGTTGTCCTTGATCCCGCACATGACTGAACAAGGTAAAACGGCTGGGACGAGAAGAAGGTTTGCGGAGGAATGGAATGGACTTTTGATTTGCCACATTTAGTATAGGAGAGGAAAGACAGCACTGGTTGGGCATTCACGAATCCTTATTCAAGTGCACACATTCAATAATCAGGTGGCTTTTGGATAGCACAGTCCAAACGATCCGCTCAGCTTGGTCATCACATTTCCTGGCAAAGACATTCTGGCTGTCACAAATTATGGTATGTTATTGTCTATCTTTTGGGGGATGAAAATATTCCTCCTAGACAAGGCGTAACATATGATATGATAAACTGTGCCGTTATGGAAGTTTGCAACCCCTTGCTATTAATAAGCGGGGTGGGCAGCATCCCTTATATCGGAACATCCGCCTTTGAAATACAAAGTAACCACAACACATGATCTGTCAAAAACTATCACGATGATAAACAATGGGGTGAGCTCCAAAATAAATAAATAAACACTGCCAAAGAAATTATTTGCATATTTTTCTCTCTCCCCAACCAGTGCTTGAAAAATGTCCTCATTCAATGTGCTTGCTCATCCACGCAGCTGCCAGCTGTGCCTCCTTCCTTCGGCAGTAGTCACATGTTACATGGTTTGTAATACCGAGTCCATATTGCTGCAGAAACCTAAGCTATGAAATACAGCTCTCTCCGGCCCTTTAGAATTTGTGTGGAATTATGCTTTCAGTGCTGCAACTAAAATTTGACATTCAGTTGAAGACTGTGGCATGCAGGAAACCAAGACAGACAGAGTACATGCAAAAATGTCCAGACACTAAGAGACATCTCCAGCAACCCTCATGTAATTAACATAAATCTGGGCTGCCAAAAGTACTAACAGCACTTGAAGCAGCTTTGAAATCCCAAATGCACGACTTCTAAATTTAGACCTCTGTTCTTACTATATTCTGTTATGCACATGTTTAGATTTCTGTTGATTGTTTGCAGAAGAAAAGGAATGTAAAGGTTACTTGTTTAGAGCGAAACCGTGGCCTACAACTGCGACTCAGTATTGGGGGATGAAGAAAAACTACCCTGCCAATGCAGGAATTCAGAGTGGCATCGTGATTCACGACGAGCTCGGAACCGAGGCAGCTGCTCCGCTCTTAAAGAGGGTGAGGCTGGTGGTAGCGGTCTTTGCTAGCGGCCGCGGTCTGCCCTGTTCCCTGTTGTCCTGCCTTTTGCAGATGTTAAAAGAAATGGTAGGTCCGCACGGCTGTTACGCTCCCTCGGTATGAGATCCTGACCGTGACTGTCCCCTGTGTGGATGGCACAGATATGGGAGGTAAAATCAGAGCACGGTGCAGTGGAACTGCGGAAGGTCGCGACGGGCACTGAATAGAAACGCAGACCTCAAATATGGAGGAGGAAGGTAAGGACCAACATGGATTTTTTTTCTTATTCAGGAGCATCACCGTTCCAATTCTGGTACTCAATAGATACACTGATGTTTCGCATCCCCCTTAACATGTCACAGACAGCTAGATTTGGCTACAATGCAGTTGTTTAGCACTACCTGATTATCCAGAAGGTCTGAATTTTTAATCTGTGTATTTGTTACAGGGCTTCTACTTCAGCAATTCCCCTCGGACGTTTCTCCCATGGACTTTTAAGGCACGTCTGTGCCATTACATAACTGATAGAAGGAACACATATCCTACTCCTGCTATTTTATCTTTTTTGTTTTATTTATTTCCTGTGTGGAAGGAGTTCAATAAAAGATCATACTTTGTATCTACTTTCTAACATCTAAATCTTTCTTATTTCCTGTTTCTAGACTTATGTGCACCTTCATGAAGCTGAAACTGCTTTTAATGTGTGCTTTTACGTGTGCTTCTGTAATGATGAGGCTGTTTTGCTTTGTGATTATACATGCTTTTACGCCATTATGAAACCTGAGATGAATTTTCTCCTTTTTTTTTTTTTTGTACTTAATTATTCTCTTGTAGTTCTATTAACTCCATAAAATGTATTTTGATGGGAAAATGTGATTGCAATTACTTGTCAATATCATTAAGTTTCTCCCTTTTCTCTGTTACTTTGGGGCAATTCTGTCAGAACTGTCTCCTTTACCCAGCAACCTGAAAATTAATGTTTCCTAAAGTTGAAGGTCTTTTTATACCAATACCTCTTCCTTTTCTTTGTAAATAATTTTAGCAGTAGTCCAAAGGAGAAAGAGCATGTACTCAGTGGAGTACACAGATACTATGGAAAGAGGCAGATTGCATGATTCTACTGGATAGCATCTCAGTAGTAGAGGGAATAATCTCTAGGTAAGGTATTAGGTTGCTGTTAATGTAACCATGAAGGCAGAGGGTGGTAACAGGATAATCCTAGTAGATATACTCAAGTGTTTAAACCAGTTTTATGGTATCCTCCACATGATAATGTAAGCAAAAGGGGTCAGATAAGGAACAAATTTTTAACCATTTGTATATTACTGAGAGGAGCCTAGATAATAAAACTAACAGCTGGAGATGCTCTTGCCTGAGAAGGAATATTCTGCATTTGGTACTGGAAAAATGAAAAGATGGTTGTTATGACTAAAATAGCCTTTCATACTTCCAGCTTCTTCCATAAGGATGAAATAGGGAAGCAAGGCACAGAAAGGGACTTCACATCAAAGACACTGTTAGTTGTTTCTGATAGCTCAGAATGGGAGGCAAATGTTATGGATGAAACATCCACACAGAAAAAAAAAAAAAAAAAAAAAAATCTACTGGCCTGTTTGTAGAATCCACAATAGAAAACCTACTCACAGTAGATAACAGCCTGTACTGTTCTTCAACATCTGCCCATAATGTGTAACAAAGCTAAAAATTTTAATAGGGGTGACTTCATCCCGGAAGATGCTTGCTCATCATCTCATGCATCACAAAATTTTCCAGAATTTCTAAAAATAATAAATGGTAATATCTTTATGCAGAAACTCCTGAACTCAGAAAAGATAACTGAGGTTTTGATCTTATTTAAAAGAACTAAGAGTTAATTGTTACCATAAAGCAAATGGTTTCCTAGGTATAGATATCATGATCTGATTGCATTTACCTTGTGCAGACAGAACATATCACCAAATTATGTACATATATATATATATATGAAGTTTGTGTAGGCTATTTTTTGTTATATTTTACAATGAAACAGTCATTGGCATATCACATATTTAAAGTGGTAAGTATTGGCAAAATATGGGAACTGTCAAAAAATAAAATCCTGGATACCCACAAGTATGGTTCACAAGTAAAACAAATTATACTGAGCAAGAAGCTAACCTAGTTAAAAGGAGATTGAAAACAAAATAGAATATAAAATATTAATACAAAACCTGAGTAAATAACAAAGTATTATAAGCTGCCAGTTGAAATATACTTAGCCTGGAGAAAGCACTGTATGTCCAAAAGCTTGTCTGTTTTCTCCAGTTACGTCTGTTAATTTAGTAAAAACGTCCCCTCTCCCTGCAAAATTTGCACTAAATATATCCTCAAATAACCGTGGCTACAACAATACATAATAACAAAAGGAATTTAAATGTAGAGGACCAAGAAAAACCCTAGGTTATGTATGTTTATGCTAGATTGCAAACTGTAGCTAGGTATGTAGGTTCCATCGATATTTTAAAAGACACTATACCTATCACATTCAATAAAGTGCCAGGGACTGGGAGTTTATCACTTTCAAAGGATGGCACAGGAGAAAACCTATGCTAAAATGCTATAGTTTCAAATTAACGTAGCTTACGACAATACTTTACATGCAAAAGCCTTATAGAAACTAATTGCATGCTTTTGAATCGCCACTATTATGTTTTTGTAAATATATGAAAAACGGGGAATTTTCAAGGTATTGAAAATTTTCCCGTACCAATAAAATTCTGATAGAAGTTTCACCCAACTTGGTTTAACTAAAAGATTTTAAATTTAAGATTCTATTTACAGGTAAGCTTGGGTGAAAGTATTGTTGCCAAACAACCATTTTTGTCAAGATTACAAATTTAGTCAATGTGTGCTACCACAATAAACCCGGGTTTCTCCAGAGCCACAGAACACTTCAAAATTGACAGAGACTACACAGATCAGGTTAAAACTAGCTCACTAAAAGATCTCAGACTAGGTAGTCCTGTTTATGAGGAAGTCTTTTAGGGATTTCTTTTTACCCATATTGTTTTACACATGTGCCAGTCATCTAAAGACTGTACAAAAATGTTTGTTAATAAATTTTGCAGATAACGCAAAGGTTAGTGAGGTACCTAATGAAGAGGATCATCAAGAGTGATCCAAATAATCTGCTTAAAATGATACACCCCCCCAAAAAATTCATTTAATAAGGTGAATATATTACCAAGTAATATACCTGGGAATAAAGAATGAAAATTGTGCCTACAGGCTGCGTTAGAAAACTGTGGCAAAAGGATCAGTTTAAAGATACTGGGGGTTAACCACTTCAACTACCAGTGCAAGCCTATGGCAAAAAATAAAAAAAGACACGATGTGATCCACAGATGTCTAAACCAAGAAAAATCAAGTGGAGGCAGAGAGGTGGTCTTGCCTCCCTGTACACTGCCTTAACTCTCAAATCCTAGCTGTGAGGTTACTTAAACAGGACTTCAAGCCAAAAAAACAGGTCCCTCCACACCGCCCGTGGGTAGAGACGGGCTGTGCCAGGGGTCACCCAGCGGAAGAAGCCGGGCTCCACTGGTGGGGGTCATCCCACGCAAGCCTCTGACCAGGCAGTGATTTAATGGGATTTTGCTTTCCTCGTAACAATAGTGCGAGGAGCGTCGGTGGAGAAATGCCCCCGCAGCCAGTGATGCCGTGGTCTTCATCTCTCCTGTGACGCGCAGCTTAGCATCACAAAAACCGGAAAGGTTTAATTCTAAATAGTTTGCTTGGCAGAGGGAATTTATTAAAGGCACCTGAGCCACTTCTGGCAGGGACAGTTTGGGTACTGGAGAGAGCCCAGCTGCAGCCGGGAGCTGCCGCGCCTGGACTACGTTAGCTGTACCTCTTCCAGCACTGCTCCCAGTCTAATGCAGCTTTATTGCTTCCTGGAGCTGAGCTAATTTGTTCAGAGGTAGCGTGGGTATCTCTGTACGGCACCGCACCGTGTCATGTGCATATACCTTTTATGGCCTGTAATGCACGGGATGTCAGGCTAAGATGATCTAATAATCCTTTCTGGCCTTAAACCGCATGAAACCATCATCAGTCAGTTCCATTAATCTTCCATGAAGGAAAATAAGACACCTGAACATAGCAAGACAGTGAGATACAGCAGTAAAAATGTTGAAAATGTTTCTCAACTTCACCCTGCTCTCTCTCTAATTCTGCCATAAATCACCGCCCCGAGTCACGCGCTGTCCATGGAGACACCGAGGCGATCTCAGACTTCGCTGGGCTGCTGCAGAGGACCGAGATTTGGGCTTGCTACCTAGGCAGTAGCAATTAGCACAGTTTTAGGGGAAGACACAGAAGAGACGGTTGTACACAAAGAAGTCCGGTACGGTTATCAAAGCCCCTGCACGGCAGCACGAGGATTTTCGGGCAGCCCATGGGCCCACCATGTTAGGTACTGTTGGCCATGCAATCCTTGCTATTTTCATGAGCATGAGAGAGAAACAATCTTTGATTTACTCCCTCTGTTTTCATGTGTCTCGTGTAAAATGCACTGAGCGAGTTGCAATCTGGAAATGGGTAAAAGCTTTGGATCAAAAAATCCGATGGATCTTGGCCAGTTTGTGCAGAAGTTACCAGAACACGGTCTCATTGCTCCATACACAAACAGCTGGAGGGCCTAAGCGTCCACGTGATGGGGGTTTGAGACAACCAAGCCTGGGAGATGTGCTGATTTTCTCTTCTGGCATGTGAATAGGTTTATTTTGGACGGCATCTGTTTTATTTTTTTGTTCTCCGTTGTATGTCATGTTCCTTTAAAAAGGGAGTGACTAGGTCAGATGGACCCCCCGGAGGGAGCAGAGATTCCTCCTTTCCCTGGAGAGCAGATGAGCATGCTTGAGGACTGGGTGGGAGGAGGAGGAGGAGAGGAGGAGCTCCCGGGCTTCAGGGTGTAGCGGGGAGAGAAGAAGAGAATGGGAGCCCCAGCGAGAAGATGGGAGCCTGCTGTTCATGGAGAGGCTCATGAAAGGAGCGCGGAACATATGCAGAGCCAGGCTCCCTTGGCGACAGGAAGAAAACTTCCTAGGGATCAGAGAGGACTTCACAGAGCTTGCTGCATCCCAGAAAGTCACTGAGTTGACTGAAACCAAACCTGGAAGCAAGTACCCACCTAACACCACACAGGGGGAGAGGGGTGAAACTGTTTATAAACTTTTTTTCTCTTTATGTCCTCGCAGAGAGCGAAAATGTCTCCTTATAAATAAAGTTAAATGTTCTTATTTCTATTCTATACAAATTGTCTTTTTGAGTTTAAAAGACCCTTTGGTCTCGTCAGGGAGCTTGCAGTAAGGAAAAAGTCTAGATTGTCATCAGAGCCCCGTCTGTCCTCGCAAGAGGTGCGGAACCAGAAGGGGCTCCCAGTTTTGCTCCTCGGCACTAGAGATACGTGAACGATAGAAATACTGTGGAGCAGTTAATTAAATTTCATCTGTAGCATAAAACCGCCTCTAAAAGGTGTACAAAAAATCGGGGAAAATACATTAGTTAACAACTCCTTAATAATTCTTCATTTAGTTTCAGTAGGTCGAATAGGGCGAAAAATGGATTTTGGTTCATTATTAGTTCAGAAAAAAAAGAAAGGGTTTGTTTTGGATCAAATTGAAGACTATTTTCTTTTTTTATAGTTTCATGAAACATTGCAAAAGTGATGCAACCCAAAATATTTTATGTGGGTTCAAACCTTTTAAAACTGTTTTTCTCAAAAAATTGAAAGGAAATTTCAAAATGGAATGTCATTTCAAATGAAATAATTGAAATGCTTCTCTTACAAAAATGTCAAAAGGAAGCATCTGATTCTTTCAAAAAAAATCACAAGGTTCTTTTCAAAGTGAAGCACTCAACAAAATTAACACAATTTTGCAAACTGTTTTGGTATATCTCTGCCTCCGTTGCCGAAAAAAAAAAAAATCAGTTGAAAAATTTCACTCAGCTTCACAAACAAGCAAACACTAAGAGCTAAAAAGCGTGTAAGCACTGAACTTTTTCTGGCCATACAGACCAGAAGTGCCCCCGAAGAGTTAGTTTAGTCATAACCAGAATAGCCTACCAGAAACCCAGATCTGTTAAGAATAAAAATTAAAAACAGATATGCCATGAATGTTTTTTGTTGCTCTTTATTATTTTCCATTTTCTTTTACATTCCTTCTCCCCTCCTTTTGCCCAGTCCTTCTTAGATGCCTGTGTACCAGACATTCCAGGACAGAACATCTTGTGATCTCCACACAAATACCTCCCCCAGCACAATTATGGGTCAAAGTCTCTGCTAGCAGAAATTGTCTCCCTACTCGTAAACTGAATTAAGTTAGCTGGGAATCTCACCTGATAACTTCAGATACAGTGATTTTAAAAGCTTGTTTCACAGAGAGGCTCAACGTATCTTGGCAGTTTTTAGCCCGTAGATTTTCATCGGCATGACAAAAGTTTCCTATTTGGGGTTTAGAGAGGAAAGCAAGCCAGAGCCAGCATCACTAGTGGATTTAAATTATTTAAGAAACGATACTATTTTCAGGACAAGGCGAAGGACATGAAACACTCCCTTTGCAGGCTAAGGACTCTCCTGAATAAGAAGAAGATCTGAGAGGTTAAACAGAAAAGGAAAATTTGCGGCCTTTAGGACAAACCGAGCCTACAGAGTATTTTCACACGTTCCCAGACCTCCCAGAAATCTACAAGCACATCAAACTGTGCTGGAGGAAGAGCGCCTTGAGCTAATGCTGACCTGAAGTGCTAAGCCATATGGCCTGCTGCTGTGCCATACAGATGCCCCATCTCCAACTGTCAGCTGAGTTTATTGGTTTTAGTATCACACCTCAGGAACAAAGTTACTTCGCTTTTAAATCCACGCAGGCTCCCAAAACACCAGGTATGCACGATTCTGGGTCACGGGGAAAAATACTGTGTAAGTGTGTCAACGCGGGTTAGGTTTGTGCTGTCCCTGTTTAGTAATGCTGGATGAATGTGGAACACAGCAGGCACCAGGATGCTGGAAAATAAACCAGGTAAAATCGGTTTGATGTCCCTGAGATAAAAAGTATCTGCTCTGTTCGTAATCGACTGAGTCCTCTGGTGCTGATGAATTCATATGGGGGACTTCTGTTGTTTTCAGTGTTTCTCTTGAGGACAAATCTTCCTTCTGTTAAATCAATATTATCTATCTTTTTTTTTTTTTTTAAATCTGAAAAACAGAATTCACTGGAAAGCTCTCTCACTCTCTTTCCTTCTTTTCTTCTTTCTTTCTCTTCCTCTTTCTTCTCTCTCTTTCTCTCCCTTTCTCAGTTTGATCTTTTGAAGGCTTTTTAACATTATAGGAATACCAAGTTTTGATCTTTGCCATTTTATTTTTTTTCCTGGAGCAGCTCTGGGAAGTCTTGTTTTCTGGGTGTTCTGGCAGTGTTGTATAAAGAATGAGGATCTTGAACAAAGACTTTCTTTGCCCAAAATTGTAATTAGTTGCTGAAGTTGCTAACAAAAGCAGAGGCAGATGAACAAAATTATTCTAGACATTAAAAAGCTTGTATGATGACAGATTGAAGAGATAGGGACTGTTTAGGGAAAAAAATAGGTCATTTTTGTTCAGAAGAACAACCAAACTTAGTAAAGTAATAAAAATTAGGTAAAAATAATATTAGCACAATCACTGTGTCATTGTGTAAATCAGCGTTGCACCTTTATGTTAAATACTTTGCTCTGTTGGCTAAGGTACCATCTCAAAAGTGAAGCGGGTTTTGAAAATTATTCTAAGTTTCTTAGCTCTTGCTACACTGAGGACAACGAGACCTCATGAGTGGATGGAGCTGTTGATAAGAAAGTCCACATCTATTTACCGAACCTAGCTAATTCATGAGATTTACAGGATTAATTTTGTCATCTTTTGCGAAAGTCCAAATAAATTATGTCTTCCAATCTTCTTGTATTCACTCTTTTGTTATCACACCCAACAATTAAAAGAATGTGAATAGCTTACAGAGGCACAGATTTCTTTTACAGAAGCCATGGTGATCTGTCTCCATCATATTATTTTCAGCTGGGTCTTTTATAATTCTGTTTTTAATTAGCATTTCAACCAACTTTCTTGGTGCTAAAGTAAGAATTCTCAGCCCTGAATTTCCCAGAATAACCTTTACAGTAAAATACCATTTGCAACAGAGCTGTTCTCTGAGAGAGCAGCTATTTAATTCTGATTTCTTCTACTTGCTTTTTGAACCCTTTTGACTAATATTTTATTTTTCAATTCTTGTTTTCAAAAGTCAGCATGCTATTTTTTTTCTGTTATTCCTCACCTCCCAGAGCTTAGTTTGCATCTACTTCCCCTGTAGCACTACATGAAAGAAATTGGGTTTTACTGTAAACCCAAAGAAATTCTCCCAAGAAGAGGCCATACACAGAAGGGCATCACATATGGAGTGAAAAAGGATCAACGGAGAGGCTGAGAGAGAACTCGGCAATCAAGTTGTGGAAAGGTAACAGTATGGCAGAGCAGGTGTCTTACATGACCAGTAGGCGATGGATTAGTTTTAGGTACCTGGTTTATGGTTCAGCTCTACCTGTCACGGACATGTAGGACTCTCCGTGCTTCAGCAGTCTAGCTGAGTGCAGCAGGACAAACGACTTGACCAAGGCCTTTGTTTTCAAGCGAATAAAACCTGAGCACATTCTGCCCGTGGTTCAGACGAATCAATTTTTGCAATCCATTTCCTCAAAAAATAGCAGTTTGAGCATAGGCGAAGACGTGGGACCCGGTTTTTACAGGGTTTCAGGCTCTGTGCTGTTTATAGTCGCAAGTCTAGGAACCAAACTCTTAATCTGGGCTCTAGGTAGCCAAACATCTCAGAATAGTTTTCTCTTATCAAATACCAACTGTGGCAGGGGTTCAGACACTTACTAGCCCAAATCACACCTAGGCCAATGAGGTACAGGCTTCCAGTTATGTCACTGTCTTTGAAAATGTCTTTTAGGCCCAGAAGTCTTCTTGAAGCAATGCCAAAATACTCCCTAAAATCAAGGCCAAGATGCTGGTGCAGCTTCTTCAGACAGCTCTTAACCACAGGAATTTACCCCTCTGTGGTATTTTGATTCTGATCTGTCATCAAACCAGCTTCCCCAGCCAACTTATTCAAATGGCAGTTCCGTGATCTCCTATATATGCCTGTGGGCGGTGTGCCCATCAGCCACGTGTCCGTGGCACTATACGATACACAACGGTCGGGTCTACACGGTGGAGAAAGGGCACTCCACAGAGCATCCTACAGGCTTGAACCCCTGGTCATCCAGGCTGGCTGGTGGTTGTCACCATTTTCTTCATGCTCCCACAAGAAATTATTTTTCTCAAACGGAAACGAAGGCGGTGTGAACTGAGACAGGTTTTGTCCTGACGTGCTTACCTCGAATCTCTTGTGCTGATCCAGAGAGCACGCGTAGCCGATTTGTGAAGTGCACTCAGTTTGTATCTCGTTCTTGAGCTTTATCCCCAAAGTTAATGTGAAGTTTAAATTTTATATGCAGCTCCTAGGAAGAAACAGGGTGTGCTCTAATGCTTGAAACTAATTTTTGTCGTATGTATCTTATTAGATAGAACTTCTTCATATTATTCTGCTGAAATCTAGAGTTATATATCACACCACATAACATGTACAAAAGAAAAGCAATTTTTAATTGCGAAGCTCGATAAAAACATAACATTTAGAAGTACAGAATATTCAAGTATAGTTGCCAAAGTAACAATCTACCTCCTCTTGGTGTGGACTCCAACCTTTGGTCCCTCAGCTGAATTTCCTCTCATGTTGCTGTTGACACCCAGGTGTGTTTTAAAGAACCAAGAAAGATCAAGTGATTGGTTCCAAAGTACTCTAAAGAGCTTTGCTGCAAATATCAATAATGGAATACGACAGATTAGTTAAAATCATGAAATACAAATGCTGCATGAAGGAAATAATTCATGATACAGTTCTAATAAAAGTAGCAGAGAGAACAGTCTCATTGCTGATGCTTTCGTATGCTTTAAGATATGAAGAGACAGAAACATAGTCCATGAAAAGGTCATTCTTGCCCAACCTCAGATACTGAAGTTCAAGGGTCTCATTGTGTTTGCTAAAGCAGAGAGGAGCAAGGCAGAACCCTTCCTTTATTATCTAGTCACTTGTGTAAAGCTTCATTATGACAAATATGACAAGTGGATGTCTCTAATTTGGTCCCTGTCACGTGGCTCGTTCTGTGTGAAGTTTCACCTCGCATGTACACTCAGTGGTTACCTACACCAGTCCAGTCCTGCTGTGCGCTTGCTCCTGCCTCTTGGCTGGAAAAGTCGATTGCTTCCATGGCCCTTCACCTATTACTATTTTCCTTGACTCTTCCATGCTTGTCACCTTTTTTTATGACCTAACTCATGCTGAAAGTCTTAACTTGAAAAATGTAATTTGTATTTCTAAACTTACTAACAGATCTGTAAAAGTCTATTTGCATTACTATCTCCCCACTAGTATTCGTATATATGTGTTCTATTTACTGTGTAGGTTAGGAACAGTCCTTTTAGCTGTGCATTTGTGCTGCACCTGGTATTACAGAGTCTTGATCTCCTACATGATGTTAAAGACTAATCTTGAACGTTGATGAAAGAATTCTTTTATTCTTTTTTTTTTTTTAAACTTCACTGGGTTTTTCTATGAACGATATTGTGAGCCGGAAAACTAAGCAGCAATCATGGCCTACATGTTCCATTGACAAAATACTGAGTGGTGACTTTAAGAAAAGTAAATCTGGTAGACAGTATGTGGCCAACTAAAGCGGAAAAGGGAGGAAGCAAAAGACTATTAAAAGACTAGTCCCAAGTAAAAGTCACAGATTAGTTTCTAGCGTTAGTGGACCAACAATTTTTTTAAGCAAACTCCGTTAAACAAAAATCAATTAAGAGAGCTGAAAGAGACAATTCCATTAATCAGGTAAAATGAGAACAAACAATTAAAACAACAAAAAAGGCATATCAAATGTACTGTTTCTTCTTTCAATTGCGTATTTGAAACAAGCATATTTACAGGGAAAAGATTCCTTTATAACCCATATTTTTTTATGAGGGTTAGAATTAATGTTTTATCCCTTCATACATGACTTTTAATCAAGTTCATGGAAATATTTTTAGTGGATAGTGTTCACAAATCTGATAAGGTGCATAAATTCAACTGAAACACAAGAGGTGTTAGAAACTAAGTACCTATCCTTGGAAAAAAAAAAAAAAGAAATTAACTGATGTGCAAGTGCATGTATTGTACCAATTGTGTTTGTGCAAAACCAAAAACCTATTATACATTGTTACAAGAGTGGTGCTGAACAATTTCTTAAATCAGTGTATTTACAGAATTAAGTTTTGTTAGTTTATAAAGAAATCTCACTAAACCTATAGTGAAGGATATCTGATGTGTCTGACTATTGAACTGAAGATCAAACAACAAGAAACGGGTCATACAGTTCTTTTGGTGAGATTATTCCCTTGTGAAAGACACAAAGGCAAGTCCACCGTTGCCACATCATGATGCATCTGGCACACCATTACTTTCTAGAAAATCTCAGCTAAGTGAAGGTAAGGGAGTGGCAGCAGGGGAGGGAAAGAGCGAGAGGAAGGGAGGAACTTTTGGTTTACTTTTGTTTTGAGAATCCAACAGCTTTAAAAAACTAGAAGACCAGAACACTGTAGAAGTTTTGATGAACCCAGGATAGAATTATTTGAGACAAAATGTAGTGGAGGCTGCTGATTAATCAGTTGTTTTTTTCTTCCCATCCTTATCACTTCCCACCTTTCATGTACAAGGACTGCATCAAATGGGTCCCAGATGAAAAAGTCAGGCAGTGTATTTGCATGAGAAATAGAATTTAAACATTGTGTACCTCTGGTGTGCGAGATAATGACGTCACATAATTCTCAACAACAGTTTCAAAAATCCACGTTCAAAAGTGCAGAGGAGTCATGACCTTCTAGGACTTCACTAATTAGCAATTGGGGAACATCCAAGAAAAGAAAAAAAGGATCATTTCACTACTTGCCTTTTCGAGATACATTAAAAGGTCATGTGTTTTAAGGCTGAGCTGCATAAAGCAGAATTCATTGTCCCTTGAGAAGAATGAAGAGATTTGTTCTTTTAAACTCCTGGAACCTACACTTTAAATATAAAATGTCTTTCTGAAAACTGAAGAAACTCTGTTGATTAGTTTGTGTTGGCATTAGTTTAATGTAGGTCTTTTAGAAGACCTCTGTCAAGCTGCTTTTTTTTTTCCCCCAGATGTCTTACTACTAGCAAAAAAATACAAGCTCCCCAAACCTTCCGAAGAGCGAAGAGTCAGCCTATACACAGTATTTTAGCCACGACAGGATCCCACTGTTGTGCTGAGCATAGCCAAACACACAACTAAGTCAACAGTTCATGTCATTCTTAAAACCGTGTTGATATCAGAAGGAATCAAAGCACAACTCTTCTTTTCAGCTAGTTTTCATTCTGTGCTCCTGCTGATGGAAACGAGTCAGATGTATGACTGTGTTTAGACTTCTCGTTGGCAAATTGGCGACCAGCCTTCCCCAGACAAAAGTGTCTTAAAATCTGCGCAGTTACAGGTTGAAAAGTCAGGGGCCGGATGGTCTGTCTGCCCTTCCTTTACGTGATGTGAAGGAAAGGCTGTAAACTCGGTTCAGCTGGCAGTCTACTCTAACATTGCTACAAAGCCAGGAAGAGCGGTGAGACCATTTGAGTAAACCTAGATAGCATATTTTAACAAGTTAGAAATAGCGTTCTGTGTTTTTCGCTCATAACAGTATTCAAAGTAATATTTGGGGGTTTTCTTCTTTACCATTTATATATGAAGGACTAGTAGTATGAGAAAACTTGCCCCCAAAATTCAAAGGTTCTAACTTGGAGTAAAGCTTGAAGGTAAAGAATAAAGAAAAAAAACCAAAGCAAAACAAAAGAATTTTGTAGTAATTCCTTAACTAAATGTAAAGAACACTGCAAGTTCAACATTGATACAGAGGAAATATCAATTTAAAGGAAAATATGAAACTAAGAACTTCAATTACCCTTGACTCTGTCCATTAATGGAAGAAAATGCAGAATTATTATAAAGCTACCTGAATGGTTGTGAAGTACGCTGCATCAATCTTAAATAGATTTTTTTTTTTTAGTATCTCATGGTATGACTAAACACATGAATATGTAATAGTTTTCCTGAGTATGACTGCAGTTTTTCTGTCTTTTTTCTGTCTACTTTTGGAAATATACCAGCAACCTCGAATGACTCTCTAACATACAATGGGGATCTTTGATGGTTCTGAGAAAGGAAACTACCTGGGTTTTGATGGATACAAAGAGGTCTCATCGTTCAGGAAGGTTATTTATTGGAGAGAGTAGGACTTTCTGGTTTGACAGGGAGGGGTAGGCTTGATCTAGAAATGTGTTTCTGGGTCTACAGATGAAGAGTACACATACAGATATACACATGCAGAGGTGAATGAATGTATGAATGAATGAGAGAAAAGCACAAAGCAGGTGAGCAGGTGCTCTCTAGTGTCAAAAGCGGTGATCAAACAGATGATGGCAATTACATGAAAGGTAAAGGGTCTGGCACAGTGACTTCAAGATTGCCTAAAACAATTTTAACCCTGGCGTAAGTATGAGGAAGCAGCAGGAGAACTCCGTTTGCACACAGGCACTCCCAGGAGCCTGCCTGCCAGCGCTCCTTGGGCATCCAAGTGCCCAAACCCACTTGTTGACTATTCCTGCGTAGGAAGAATCCGTTTTAACGGAAGCCCTTAAAATAAAGCGACCCTTCAGTTAAATCGTCCCCGCTTTTTCCTTCCCTCTGTCCATCACCCACTTCTCAAATGTACCAGGCGCCGAAGGGATCCAGCCTCCCGCTAGACTCTGAAGCACTCTTTCCAAAGACACGCCGGCCGAGTACAAAATCCAGAGGCAAAAAAATCGTGTCGACCGCCTGGCTCCAGCGGAGCCGGAGATGGATGGGGAGCGCTTCTTCCCCCGGCAGCATGCGGGCCGGGAGGCTCCTCGCCCCCGCTTGACCCCCCCCCCGAGCCAGCCCTTCCCCTCCCCGCCGCCGGTGGAGAGGGGTAGCCCCGGTTTAACCCGACACGGGGGGGGACTGGGGGGGGCTGCCCGGTGCCCCTCGCACCGACACGGTGTCGAGGCGCTGCGAGAAGCGGCCGCGGCTCCGCGCAGGCGGTAGCCCAGCGCGCAGGTCGCTCCGCGGGGCTACCGCGGGGCTACCGCGGGGCTACCGCGGGGCTGCGCGGCGACCGCCGCTCCCAGCCCCGCGGGGAAAGACACGGGACCTCCGTGCCTCTGCCTCCACCGCACGGATTGCTCGGCGGCTCCTTCAAAAAGCAGAGACGCTGATTTAATTTCTGGTTTGGTTTTTTTTTTTTTATTTTTTTTTTTTTTTTTCCCCCCTTAAGAAGGAGGAACCATCCCACCTGTGGATCGTACACTTGTTCTCCGCCTGAGAAACACGGCCTGCCTTTCAGGTGAAAATAGCAGGCTCCGGGAAAGCTTTGGAGGTCTTTTATCTTATACTTACGGATACATATTTGCTTATATTTCCCTAAGCAGAAAATGACTAAGACTCTTAATAACCGTGTGACATATGGGAAGCAACTTTTCTAAGCCTCAGCTCTGCTTTTTAGAGATCCGCTTTAGTTTTCTTTCTCTTTGTTATTTTAAACATTCCCCCCCCCCCCATAACGTCCCAAAAGGGGGGAGCTAAGTCCTCGTAAAGACGTGGCCCGTTATTAGTGCAAAATGTCGAAGCCACAGACGCCCTGGAGGGAAAAAAAAAAAAAAAAAAAAAAAAGAAGCTGCAAACAAGGGGCATGTCTCATATGTGTCTATTTGCGCGCGTTTGCGTGTTATAGAGAGTCGTCTAAATTCTCAGCTCTCCCCTGGGCAGAGCTTTCTTGCAGTGTATTTTGAAAACGAAATACAGTATTACCCTCTCACCGAACTGAAAAAGGAGGGGGAAAAAATGGGATAAGGGGAAAAGAAGTGACCGTAACTCATGCGAACAGTCCACCTTTTAGCGCAGGTATCACGGGGCGGCATTTAGATCTCATTGTTAATAAAAGTAATGACTGAAATAGGAAAAGAAACCTCAGTGAAGGAGCTTACATAAACAATGACGCTGCCAGCGCTGGAGAATTCATTGCCACAGCGCCCTCTCCCACACACAGCTCGAACTAACGATTTTCTCCTGAAGATGGGGAAAGAAAAGTTCTTTCTTTGCCTTTCTCCTTCGCTCTTTTCCCCGCTCTTGGCTTTAACCCTGTGAGCAGATCTCCGGGGGGAAAAAAAAAACCAAAAACCAAGGCTCACCCCGTCTGCCCTCGTTCGCCCAGGTCGCTCCTGCAAAGCACCTCTCTCGGAAAGAGCCTCGTAAAACGGGCTCCTTTTACTAGAAAACTGGACAACTCCGCTCGCACAGTATGCGTGTGTCATTTGTTATTTTTAAATACAATAGTCTATTATTTCACGTCGTTGTCTCCGGGAGATGGTGGCGGTCCCCCATTTCATGAGAGAAAGGAGAAAGCATTCCCAGACCATTGTGTGGTTATGTCACAGGAAACCGTTTCTGCTGCGCATTGTGTTACATCTCCAAACCCCACCAAGTTCCACTTCGCTCTGCTTAAAAAGTTGCCGTGACCGGTGTCACGACAATCGGGCAATTGGCGTTGTCCGGCCGATAGACGCGTGCGACTCCCCGGCCCACGGGGAGCCCTCCCCGGGCGGGGAAACCTCTCCTTCACGCCCAGGAGATTTTTATTTCCTTGGGGTTTTTCCCATTTTACCTGAGTACCACTGAGAGGAGCGGGGTCCCGAGTGAATGACCACCGGGCAGGCGGCCGAGAGCCGGGCAGGCAGCCGCTGCTCCCAGCAAGCGCTCCCGCAGCAGCGGGGGCCATTCCCACAGACGTGGCTTTCAACTTCACTCGCCCGAAAACTTCAGCCTCTTGTCACTAGGGCAAGGAGATGTAGCTAATAAATGACAAACCGCACAACCTGTCTCCCAGGACAGCAATGAGCGGTAGCTGGGGGAAAAAAAAAAAAAAAAAAAAAAAAAAAAAAGGGGGGGGTGGCTCTCGAGTACCTTCTCAGCTGTGCTGGAGCAAACTGAATTAAAGAAGACAAGGCGAAAGCACCGCTTAAAATCTGGGAAGGTAAACGCTGAACTAATGAATAGATTATTCAAATAAAAACGTAGTGTGTAAAGTCTTAATGTCTCTGTATAGGCATGTTAATTTGCCACAGCTATTACCAATAAAAAGTGCATGTAATACTGTTCTACTGTTTAACAGCGCAAGTTGGACGGCTTTTTATTAGTAACGGGTAGTACTATGGGAAAATTAGATTTCGGCGGTGGAGCCAGGCAGATGAAAAACCTCTCTCCTGCGAAAGGCATTCAAATCAAACAGAGATAACTCCGAGAAGAAGTTAAAGACAGCCACGTACCCTGACCGGTATTTAAAAACGTTATTGACACGGTTTTCTGGTTTGTTTATCGCAAAGTCTTCGCCAGCTATATTTAAATGACCCCACTAGCTATTCGTTCTCCACATTGTGCAGAGTCAAATTAGTGGTGTACTACTTGTAATAAAATGCGTACCGTCTCCTTGCAGTGGGTAAATCCATTCCTTTCTGAAGCCCTACAAAAATTATGCAAATCGAATCAACGCAAGAACTTGTCTTTTGAAATGATAATATTTTACTCCATTAGTCTCTGATTGCGAAATTAACCCCGTTTCTGTATATAAAACAATATTTTTGGACTGTACAAATGAAAGCATCAGAAATATAATCTGTTGCTTTTTGTGTTTGGGGGAAGGGGAGCAATGTCCCCGATTCAAACATTCCTCCCACCAGAATCACAAAAACGTATTTTCCTAGAGGAAAGACGTGCAGACGGAGGCAAAAACAGCACCTACATTTTGCACGGACGGGCACGTATACCTAGCGTGTATAACATATGTATATGCGTGTAGATATGTATGGAGATTTGTATCTCTCGTGTGTGTCTGTGCGTATCTACACACACTCTGAACTGAATTATATCAATTCTCCTGGGATCACGGTATTTATTTAAGTACTCTTCCCAGGTCATAACTGTAACACTCACTTAATAGCATTAATCCCTTGTTATAATGTAAACACAACGGCCATTGTATTCCCAATCTGTATTGTTCCACTAATTATTAAAGAGGAGGAACTAAAAGCAATCAATTCGCGTAGATAAACACTTACTTACACCACTCCTGCTGGCAAAGAACAGACTTGGCTTCCCAAATAAAAATGCAGCGAGTATAGCACATTTTGCAAGGCATGCAGGTTGACTTAGAGAGATTCATGTATGACTTTATAATGTTATAATTAATTTTGCATTCTCAGCTCTCCAGCTGCTGCTCCGTTCGGAAGCAGAGCTCATATACTTAGAAATCGGTCTGCGGAACACAGGGATTGACTATTCAGATGTAATCGCATGATATCGATTATTCCATAGAACTACTGAAATATGAATGTGTTTTATATAAAGCTCTTGGTTTTAGAGTTTCTATTTTTATTTAATATATGCGCATTAATCACCAAGCAGGGAAGCAAATGTCTTTTCTGTAATCTGTTGCACTGAGTTTACCAGTTGTTTATCACTCTCTTATCAGGAAGTCGGGAGTTAATGACAAGAAATACCTGTTGGTGTTAACCTCCTCCCCCTCACCTGCTTTTTTAAGGGTTGCCTCTTCCACAGGCCAGCTGATGGATCTGGATAGGAATTAAGCCGGTATGTCTGGTGGCCAGATCTCTACTGCTGCGTGCAGGGGCAGGGGTAAACTGGTATGTGGGTTTCACAGAAGAGGAGGAGAGGAAGGGAAAGAAATAATAATAATATAAAAAAAATCAGATAGAAAAAGAAAATGGAAAGCTCGTATTGCTTCAGACAGCGTGCGCATCCCGATACTTGACGGTGGTTTCAGTACGGCATTTTCCCCGCTGTCTCCGCGAGGCTATTGAAACGGCTTCTCGAAGTGTATTTTTTTTATTAGCTGCATGTTTAATTGATTAACAATAGGCTGCCCGGCTAACCCGCAATCTTTCGGCTATTGCCGTCTCTCCTGCTGTCGGTGAGGAGCCGATTCCCCGGCGTACCTCACCAGATGCCTCTTCCCCACCCAACCTAACTGAAATTACCCGAGGTATGCCATGAAGAGGTCGGCCCTAAACGCGGGATAAGTGCCCACTCGCAGACGTTGGAAAAATAAACCACACGGTTTGATGAACATTTTTGCCTTTTTTTTTTTTTTTTTGGTAAGCGCCGAAACTATTTTTTTTTTTTAATTTTTTTTTTTTTTTTTTCTCCCCCACCTCATCCCGGGCTGCTAAGCCGGTGAAAGGCTTGCAGGTAACGGCGGTGCCTTCCAACCCGGTGGCCCCGTCCCTACCTACCGACCTGCCCCTACCCCGCCGGGGCGGCGGCGTTGCGGGCCGCAGGTGCGGAGCGGGAGGCGCGGAGCGGCCTAGAGCTCCTCGGTGGGGTTGGCAAGGCCCAACGCCTTACCCCGGGGCTTGGGGGGAATGCCGTGGGAAGCCCCCGTACCTCCGCGGGTGGGATTGGGGGACACACACACACACACACGCAGGGGACCGTCGGCTGCGCCGACCCGCTCCGCGCCTCGTCTTGGGAGGCAAAGGCCGGAGCTCGGGTGCGGGCAGTTCAGAGCCGGTTTCTGAAGGGTCCGTCTGGACTAATCATTAAAAACACACACACAAAAAAAAAAAAAAAAAAAAAAGGAGGAAAAAAAAAAAAAAAAAGCCTTACGCGCCACATGCGTGTGTTTAGTGATGTTTGCGCTGAGGAGAAAAGAGCGGTGCCTTCGTCCCGTCCTCCCGTAACCAGAGGGGAGCTGGCGATGGCTAGATAGATGGCTGATGGTGGCCAGGGCCGAAGGGAGGGGGCAGAGGAAGAGATTACGTTATTTGGGAAATTAATTACATCGTGATCCTATTCCAGGAGAGATTTATCTGAACTGCAAAAGGGGGGGGGGGGGGAGAAGGCAGTTAGCCCCCCGGAAGGAGTCACCCAGGCCTCTTCCCCACGCACCAGACCAGGAAGAATAGAAATGAAAGAAAGATGAGGGGATTTCTATTTTTTTTTTTTTCTTTTCTTTTCTTTTCCCCCTTCATGTGCAAACGCGCTCCACGACTAGATCTTGACTACTTAACAAAACTCTAAAGCTCTCGCTGCCAGGAACAGCCCGATCCTGGCCTTGGTGATTTGAGCAGTCTCTCTCCTTTCCTACCATATAGGGCAGTACTTTTGACAAAATGTTCTTCCCTTGCACGCTGCCCAGCTCCCTGAGCCTGGCCCGGCGTGCCCACACGCGTGCAAACGCACGCAGCTAAGAGCCGTGTGTGAAGAAGGGATGCATATATTTAGAATACATATTCTTTTCTGTTCCCCGCCTGGGTGTAGAAAGAGGGAGAGCAGGAGAGAGGGGGGGGGGGGGATGTAATCGAGAGCGTACGAAGGAGTATTTATGGCTCCGCGAGTGCGGAGAGGAGCTGATGAGCAGTATCATGGCTTGGCTTCAGCAGTGTGCTCGCAGTCGGAGAGGCTGGCTTGCATTACAAAGCCTGCCTTCGCTGCCTGCCTGCCTGCCTGCCTTCTCTGCCTGCCTGCCTGCCTGCCTGCCTGCCGGCCGCGGGAGGAGACGGGGCCGGAGCGGGAGGGGGCGGGCCCGGCGCGCTATGCAGATGAGCGGCGGTGACGGACAGCTCTGTTTTCCAATGTCCCTCAGAAACTCGAGTGCTCCTTCCCTCAACTCTTCACTTCAGACTCTATACTTCCCCCAAAATACAGGCTCGCAGGCGCTGGGGGAGCTGGCTGGCTGGCTGGGAGAACTCCATATGCAGCAGCCACTTTTCTGATTTCGGGGGCTCGCTTCTCTCTCTCCCCCTCTCTCTCCCCCTCTCCCCTTCTGGTCCTTTCCCTTTCTCGCTCCCTTTCTCTTTTTATTAACCCTCTCCTCTTCCGTCTCTCCCAGATGCCCTTCCCCTCCCGGTTAGATTTCTGACCGCTCGATTTATTTTCCCTTTTGGGGGGGGTGTTCTTTTTTTTTTTCTTTCTTTCTTTTTTTTTTTTTTTTTTTTCTTTCCCTCCTGTTTGTTTTTATTCTGACCGGGTGCGCATGGGGGGGGAGCATATAACAATTCTGATTCTCTACATAACTGCACAGAGCCAACCGGGGAGGGGGAGAGAGAGAGAGAGAGAGAGAGAGAGGGAGAGGAGGGAGGGAGGGCGGGAGAGAGGGAGAGCACGAAAGCAGCGCCAGGAGCAGCGGCAGCAGCAGGGCCGGTCACCCTCGCCCCCTCCCTGCTCCTGTGCACGCCAGTGCAAGCCATGTCCTATCCTCAGGGTTACCTCTACCAGCCCCCCGGCTCGCTGGCTCTGTACTCCTGCCCGGCGTACGGGGCGTCGGCGCTGGCGGCCCCCAGGAGCGAGGAGCTGGCCAGGTCTTCGTCGGGATCGGCGTTCAGCCCTTACCCGGGATCGGCAGCTTTCACCGCCCAGGCGGCGGCCACAGGCTTCACCAGCCCGCTCCAGTACTCCACAGACCCCGCCACGGGATTCCCCTCCTACATGGTAACTACCGAAGAGAAACCCTCTCCTTCTTCATTAGCATCCGCATTCTCATCCTCATCATCTTCAGCCTCTCTCCTCACACACTTCACCATCAGCCCCCCGACACCACGCCGCACAGCCGGCCGCTCCCGCACCGCCGCCGCCGCCGCCGCCGCCTCGCAGCCCGGCCGGGGCCGCCGGAGCCGGGCGGAGCGGAGCCGAGCCGAGCCGGGCGGAGCGGAGCGGATCGGCGGGCCGGGGCCGAGACCGGGGCCGGGACCGGGACCGGGGCCGGGACCGGGAGCGGGACGCCGCCTCGCTCCGCGCCCCGGCCGAGCGCGGTGCCGGCGGGCCTGGGACCCGGGCTCGCCCCGCGGTTCGCGGAGCCGTGCGGGCGCCCTGGTTAAAGAAATACGGATCGTCTCAGGCAGTTGGGTTGGATGCTTTCATTCTCGCCCCCCCCCCCCCCCCCCCCGCTTTCTCTTTTTTTTTTTTTTCTTTTCGCTGTGGTAGTATAGGGGAGGGTTTCTTTTTTCTTTCTTTCTTTCTTTTTTCCTTCTTCTTTTCTCTTTTTTCCCCTCGCTTTTTAAGTCGGTGTTTAGAGGCGCTGCGGGCTTTATCCCCGTGTGGTTTTATTTACTTTCAGTGTGTTTTGTGCTAATGGTTTAACTGGATTTTAGGAATGAAAAGGAGCATCTGTTTGCGATCTGTGAGCTTCGCTTAAGCCCAAGATGGTTGTGGTGGCCGCAGTTTCGGATTTCACTTTCTTCTTATTAGTTAAAAGGAGCGTTTGCAATTGCGTGTGTGTGTATTCTGTGCATAAACTATATAAATAAAACCATAAACTATATAAAGAAACGGCACGTCTAGATGATGATATAGTTTTATAAACACACACACACACACAGAGTCAGACCCGTATCTAGTCCGTACACACAAAGACCTGTGCCCGGAATTTGAGACCGGAGCCGCTGGCGAGATCCTAGGAGGGGACGGCAGCGGGGGTAGTTCGCTCGCCCTGCAAAGTGACAGGGAAACTACTTGCTTTCTGTCTGTAAAATACGGTGCATAAATGGTCGCGCAGTCTTTTTTGGGGGTGGTATAGAAGATCTGAGGATCTCGCTTGCTTGTTTTTCCTGTTGGGAAGCGGTAGGCGAGTGGCTGGAAGTTGCAGCGAGGTTGTGAACTGTGCGGGATATTGGGTGATGTTGCGCCTGTGCCTCGCCGATCTGTGGGATTCAGAGACGTGCTGAAAGTTAGCGAGTTCCTTAGCGATATCTTTAACTTTTCTTGCATTATGCAGCCTTAAATAAGCGCAATTTAAACGTTAAAGGGCGAATTAAAATGCTAATTACATCGCATTTGAACAATTCGAAACGGTGCATATCTTCTGATTTGCAAATTGGATTTGCAATGCATTAGTGCAGTGAATTGCTAAGTGGCGGCTTTGTTGTATTTTCTATAGCAAAAAAGGAAACATCTTTTGAACCTTTGAGAGAAATGTAGATATCAAGACACTACCTGTAGGGCCTTTAAAATGTCTACGCCGTTCAAAAATTATATTGGGAAATATTCAATTACAAGGAGCTGAAATTAGTCAGAAAGATTAAAACATCGCCGATTTTAAGCGCGTGTGCCTGTGTCTGTGTGCTGGGCGGAGGAAGGCGGGGGGGGGGGAATCGCAACTTAATGGCCTTTGGGTGCTGCTTCTCCCCCTCATAGAATATGGATACAAGACACCATCCCGGGGAAATACAAATATAACCGCCGATCTCGCCTTGACAACTTACTAATGGCTATCAGCAATAACAAATTGCCAACCCCACCGTTTTGTTCTGTCCAGGGCTCCCCTTACGACGCCCATACGACGGGGATGACCGGAGCCATCAGCTACCACCCGTACGGCAGCCCTGCCTACCCCTACCAGCTCAACGACCCCGCGTACAGGAAAAACGCCACCCGCGACGCCACGGCCACGCTGAAGGCCTGGCTGCAGGAGCACCGCAAGAACCCCTACCCCACCAAGGGCGAGAAGATCATGCTGGCCATCATCACCAAGATGACCCTCACCCAGGTCTCCACCTGGTTCGCCAACGCCCGCCGGCGGCTCAAGAAGGAGAACAAGATGACCTGGGCCCCGCGGAACAAGAGCGAGGACGAGGACGACGACGAAGGCGACGGGGCGAGGACTAAAGAGGAGAGTCCCGACAAGATGCCCGAGAGCAACGAAACCTCCGCGGAGGACGAAGGTGGGCGCCGGGCTGACCGCGGCCGCGCCGGGGTGGCCCCCATCCCGCCCCGCCGCGTCCCCCCCCTCCGGGAGAGGGGCAGAGGGGAAGGGTGTGTGTGTGTGTGTGTGTGTGTGTGTGTGTGTGTGTGTGTTTGGGGGGGGTGGGGGCGGCGTTTAACAAAAGGGACCCCCAAAAGTTGTCCCGTCCCGTTCTCCTCCGGGCGCTTGCGGCCGCGCGGTGCCGGTGGCCGGGGCGGGGGGCAAGGCGGAGCGGTGCGGTGCGGGGTGCCGCGGCGGAGCCAGCCCGTGGGGAGGGATGCTCCTGGAAACGGGGATTGCAGGGAAACGGCCGGGACGGCTGGCGTCTCCCCGCCCGCCGCGGCGGCGGTGGCGGTGGCCGCGCTCGCTTCTCGCCCGTTCTCCGCTTCTCCGCCCCCCCCCCCCCCCACCCCGGCCCCGGCCCTGACTCTGCCTTTCTGTGCCCGGCGGACCCTTGCAGGGATCAGCTTGCAAGTGGACTCGCTGACGGACCACTCCTGCTCGGCCGAGTCGGACGGCGAGAAGCTGCCCTGCCGAGCGGGCGACCCCCTCTGCGAGTCGGGCTCGGAGTGCAAGGACAAGTACGAGGACGTCGAGGAGGAGGAGGAAGAGGAGGAGGAGGACGACGAGGAGGAGGAGGAGGAGGAGGAGGACATCGAGGAAGACGACGGCGGCGGCGGCGGGGAGCGCGACCCGCCGGCCAAGCCAGCCACCTCCTCGCCGCTGGCCGCCGTGGAGGCCCCGCTCCTCGGCCACCCGCACGCCGACGCCGCCCGCAGCGCCAGCAAGGCGGCGCTGGGCGGCCGCGCCTCCCCCGGTCCCCCGACGCCGGCCAGCAAGCCCAAGCTCTGGTCGCTGGCCGAAATCGCCACCTCGGACCTCAAGAGCCAGAGCCTGGGCCAAGGGTGCCAGGCTGCGCCGCTCTCCTCGGCCACCCCCGCCTCCGCCCCGCACAGCGCTGCCTACTCGCCCTCCTCCCTCCTGGGGAGGCATATTTATTACACCTCACCTTTTTATAGCAATTATACAAACTATGGGAACTTTAACGCTCTCCAGAGCCAGGGAATCCTGAGATACAACTCCGCGGCAGTGGCTTCAAACGAGGGACTAAGTCAGACTGTCCTAAACGCCAGCTCTGTCCACAAGCAGAGCAGTGACTCTTTGAAAACCATCACTAACCAGCTAGAACAACATTACAGGCCCTCTAGTTATGACTCTAAGAAAGGTAGGTGACTTGGTTTTGCCGCTTTCTTCCCCCCCTCCTCCCTCGCCCTCCTTCCCCGACCCGTCCCGGTCCTTTAGACGCTGTAAATACCGAAACCTTCTCTGGAGAAAACAGAGCGCACTGTCACCGCCGCCACCGAGTCAAGACGGGCAATAGTGTAACCTGGGGATTAAAAAACCGGCGTGCCGCCGTCCCATCGACACCTGCCTCTAAGTACCGAGCGAGGAAATGTAAAAGACGACTCGTAGGTCAGGCTCGCAGGCTGCAGGCGCAGCCTTTAAAAGTCATTTTTTTAAAGGAAAGCTACACACAAAGATAGCCAGAGAGCACCGGTGGCATTGCCTGTAAAATTTTTTTTTTTTTTTTTTTTTTGGACAAACTGGTTTTGCTCTCTTTGTTTCCAGTATCCTCACGGGTTTCTGGAGCTTTGGGTTCAGCTGATTGCTGACCTTGGACGTGAAATTCCGTGGAGCGTGACATTTTTAACTGGGTTTGGTTGGTTGGTTGGTTTGGTTTTTTTTTTGGGGGGGGGGGAGTTTAGAAGAAGTTTTGCGCTAATATAATTATCAGCTTATTCTAACAAAACACTCGAGGTAGGGGCAATTATAAAACATTGGCCAGCCTTTTAAACGACCTGGCTACGAATTCTGCGCGAGTGAGGGTTGGGACCTACCCACGCTGTATAATCTAGTTAGCTGGCTGTGTCCTGTGACTAACTGACGGTTATATTTTGACAGATCCCACTGAAGTCTGCACAGTAGGAGTACAACCATACCTATAGAAGTGCAATCACACAGCAATGCAAGTAAGTGAGAACATTTTCTATTACACTGATCATTTGGCATCAGGTCTAAGACACGCTGCACAGTTCTAGACTTGCTGAACATTAATTTCTTGCTTCATTACTTGAGAGTCTGATTACGAAGTAAGACACTCTTTTCTGCTGGTTTTTTTTTTGTTTTTGTTTTTTTTTTTTTTGAAAAACCTCTCATTACGACTTCTCTTTCGCGGGTTTGTCTTAATTTTAAAGTCAGGTTAGACAGTTCCCTCACCTTGCATACTCTTCGCTTGTGTAAGGCAAAGCCGTAAGGGCTATTTAAATGTTACAGAAAGAAAGCTTTAGGAAAAAAAAAAATCTTTGAAGCTATTGTTGTTTAAAAACAAAGTGCTTGTGCTCACGTGGCAGTGCTAAAATTGCACGTTCTGAGTGAGGCTTCACGCAGTGACCGTGTATTTAAAATAAAAAAGGGACAATTATTAGAGACCGACATGCATCTTAAGCAGGGTATGTTATCTGTGAATTGCCTCTTGCCTAGATAGCAATGGCACTTTTAATACCTCCGCTATTTAGGGCTAAATAAACAACAACAACAACAACAAAAAAAAAATCGCCTTGCCGATATTTTTTCAACTAATTCTTTTGTGAGAAGAAATTAGGCGAGTAAGAATTTTGCCTTACTTCCTTCCCCCCCCCCCCCCCCCCCCACCCCCGTTTAATGGTGTTAGAGTGTAATTGAAGGATTTTTGGATGATCTGGTTTTTTCCTTGGTCCACAGGTAGGTGTCACAATTGCTTTGAAAAAAGTCAGCAAGCCATCATCTCTCCCCGAGCTAATATATATAACAAATCTCTAAATCCGGATCACATCTTGTGCCACTGTATAAAAGAAGACCACAGAGCACTATTAAATCTTCAGACTCTAATTATTAAACCAGAATTTTGTTGGACATATGTGAGTTTGCTGGTATAGTATAGTTTCCCCAATGTATGTGTGACTTTTGAAAACAGATCTGTTTTTCTCAGGATATCTTGAATTGATCACTTCATTGCCACGGTATATATTCGATAGGTGTGATAGGATTTATTGTAAAATTTATTTGTAAAAGATGTATACAGTAGAGATAATAAAGACGTGATTGGAGAACTTGAGTCCTTACAAAGTGGAAACAAATTTGATATTTATTTTTGTAACGATATAAAGCTTCTAGTAATTTATGCAAGTTGTATTGCAATGGAATCTGAACTTTTTGTAAATAAATTTTGCCTGGTTTTTATTTGAAACGTTGATGGTTATACAATCTTTGGTTGTTTAACGAGAATTCTTTACTAATTTATATCTCTAATTGTAAATAAAAACAGACTAGTCTGCAACAATATGGTGTTTTTCGTTCATTTCCCCCCAAATAATAATCTATTATTTAGAAAATGACGAAAGTTGTAATTTCACTGGTAGAGCCTAGACCATAAAATGAGTAAGCAATTTAAATATGCTGCAAAGATATGCTTTGCATAAATTAATTCCTTCTGGGTTGTTCCGTTATACTTAAGCTTTAAATACACACATGTGTGCAAATACGTATTTGTATATATACATGCATATGCGTAGAGAGAGTGATGTGAATACATGCATGTTTCTTATAAACTATTTATATTGGGTGTGAAGTAGCTCTTTATTTGAGTTAACAATCTTTAAATCCACCATTTCTAGGGAAAAAAAAAAAGATTTATAATCAACTACGGCTTATTTCTAATTTCTTTGTTTCTGCTTCTGGCTAAAATACGCAAAGACATTTAAAAAAAAAAAAGATAAAAAAGTCCAATTCCTGCTTTTTATGATTTCCCCCCCTTTTTCTTTATCTCAGTAAACCGTATCTTTACAGTCTCGTTGGAAATCCACTTTGACTGGGCTCATAAAATCAGCTAACTAATCATTTTAATTTTTAGTAAAATAATGGGAATCCTCATATAATATAATTTCAGAAAAGAAACGAACAATCATTTATTTTCCCCAAAAGATAAATTGAGTGAATATAACTTACGGTTATAAAACAAGAATAATAGCTTCTTAGATTGCCCTTTAATCAATCATACACTTATTTTTCAAGAGGCTCATCTATTTTATTCCATGATTAATAATGTTCCAGCGTGAGAGCATTATTAGATCCCAGCAGGGGAGATCCTGAATGCTTTTAGCTGCTTTGGAATGGTCAGTTGGGGTTCATTATGGTCTGATATTGAACAATTTATAAAATCTTGTCTAAACATCTGCCAGCTCAGATAGGCCGATGTGTCTGAAGATGGGAAATTGCTGGACCAGTTGATATTGACAAACGGATCTCTCTCCAGTGGCTTTTTGTTCAGTGAAAATTAGTGGCCTCTTGCTCAGGTCTTGTTAGAAAGGGCATTTGAAAGTGATCTTAGATACTTCAGGCATCAGCCTAGGGAATGTTAACTGGATAAAGAGCCGTGCCAGTCTGGAGTCAGGAAATAGGTTGTGATTATATTAAATAGGGGGAAAGGAAGCTGTTTTTCTTAAATACGTATACGCAATTCCCATGATCCATCTTCCCCTGCACCCCCCCCCCCCGCCTTCGTATTTTACCCCTATAAAGACGTCTGCGTGATTGAGAAAATGCATGTGTTTTTCAGCTGATAGGGCAGCAATTAATATTGTAATTCTGGAAAACTCTGGGATCCATCTAGCTAAATATAAAACGCTGAAGATCTTTGCAGCTGGAGGCCTACTCGTCTTCTTGTGTTGTTTGTAGAATGATGCTTCTCTGCTCCTGTAACATCCTGGTTTTCATTGAGGTAAAATGCAATTGTATCTGCGTGCAGCGTGTAGTACAATTAGACAAACAGCTAAGAAGTAATTCAGTTTTTTCCCTCCAATTTAGCATAGGATATGGATGCAAATATTTACCATGATCACCCTCGACCGTCTTCGCCGTGCACTTTAGGAAGATTTTACGGAGGGACTTTTTATGTCAGGGGAGACGCCGGAACTTTCTTTTCCCCACTCTTTCTCCTACTCCATCCGCCCCCACCACCCACATTTTATGTTCCAGGTCTCTGTTGGACACAACGTGTACATTTCAATTGGTAAAAAACCAAAAGCTGTGGCAGAGATTAAAAAAGGCTAACGACATTCCTTTGATGTTTATACGCCCAAAGACTTATAAAAGATTTCCATAATTTACCCACCCTTGCTAGTATTTAGACCTGGATTTCTTTCTGGAAAGAAAAGTAGAAAGACTTGGAAAACTCGCTTTTAAGTATTCACTATGTATGTAAAACCCAATGGACTTCTCTCATCCTCTGAGAAATTCACGAACGGTTCATGGATGCAGATGGGCGACACCCAAATGATTTGGCAAATAAACTTATTTTTTAAACAAGAAATTAATGGGCAAGAACTGCATATTCAACGTCGTTTGAGATTTAATAATCAAAATTGAAAGCAGGAGGAAAGCGTAGCCTTGCTAGATTGTTGGCACAAACAACGTGATTATTTCAGTGTAGCAAGAAAGAGGGATGAACGCTAAAATGCATCACTTTGCGTACGGTTTATTTCATAACGATGCTAATCAGCCCGCTGGGATTAAAACCTCACACCCCTTTCTATATTTACTGCCTCTCCCCCCACTCCCTCCCCTCGTTTCTGGGCTCCTTTCGGAGCGGGAAAGACAAACCCTCCCCTCTTCGGGGCCAGAGGTTTCATTAGAGCTGATTTATTGAAATTCAGGCTTTAATCTCAGGTGGGATCCCGGAGGAATTGCCGCTGTCGTCAAATAGGAAGAGGGTCGC
Organism: Aquila chrysaetos chrysaetos; assembly: GCF_900496995.4. Lineage (NCBI taxonomy): Eukaryota > Metazoa > Chordata > Aves > Accipitriformes > Accipitridae > Aquila > Aquila chrysaetos. The sequence goes on from NC_044007.1 coordinate 69,985,714, forward strand.
TTTCCACTTTGCACTTCCTGGGCTGCTTTTTTCCTCGCTCCCTGCAAATGTCAACATTTGTTCTCAATAAGAGAGTTATTGTTTCAGGAAAGCTGCTCACCAACTGCCTTGGAGAGCGGAAAAAAAAAAAAAAAAAAAAAAAAAAAGGGCAAAAAAGCGTCGCCCACCTTTGTTTGGCTGGAGATTGGGGGAAGGGATGGGGACGGAGGTAACACGCAGCCCAGGCCAGCAGACAGACAGACAGACAGACAGATAGACGTGGGAATTGCTGCTGTACCCCAGCTAGCAGCTGGAGAGGAACGGGCCTGGCGAAGGGGAAAGTTAATATAAAGCGCAACGGGCGTCTGCGGTTCTGTCCCCGCTCCGTTTGCAGCTTAGCCACCGAGGAAAAAAATCAAATAAAAGAGCGACAAACCCAACAACAACAAGAAAAAAAAAGAGGACTGCCTTCCCAAACGTCCACACTCCGAGGAGGTCTCCAAGTTTTGGGGGTGAAGGGAAGGGTGATTTTCAGGTGAAGAAACAAACTGCAAGGTGCACCGTCTGATTTAGCTCTACCTGGAGGCACCCACCTCCCTAATGGGCCAGCAATTAGCTCCCGGCAGGGAGGGCCGGCAGCCCCTTCTTGTCGTGACCCCTCCGTGCCCAACCTCACGGGGACAAAAAAAACCAAAACAAACCAAAAAAACCCCCAAAACCTTCTCACCACTGGAAGTTTCTGCCTCCTTCACATGTTACATCTCGCTTAAAGGAGGTTCAGACTCACCGCGCCGCCGAGGAACAGTGGCAGGGATGTAATCAATACCGGGAGAACTTTATTGCTTATTAACTTTTTTTGGGGGAAAAAAAAAAAAAAAAAGCGGAATTTACGTATAGGTCGATTCGTTGCCTTTTGCATTCAGGCATTTCTCGGGTGCTTGGGCAAGCTTCTCACGATCCAGGTAGTCGAAAAGAGCCTTTCCATTGTAGGAATTGAATAACGATGGTAAAAAAATATTGTTATTAACAGTAATACTGCACATTAAGTAATATGCTGTTCACCCCTTTGTTTTTAATCCGGTAACTAATAACTCAGGTATGTTTCCGGCTTCTAAAGAAATAAAAGCGAGGCAAAAAAAAAAAAAAAAAGTTACGAAACAAAGGGATCCACGGTGAATATTCAAAGCACCCATGCATCTAATCCCTGATTATTACTCGGCGGCTCTGAAGCAGAGTCTTTATTAAAACTACAGAGGGAAAGCACGATCGGCGGGGCACACGCTGGCAGATAGGTAACTCGGAGCTGCAGGCAGGCAGGCTCCGGAGGAAAGTTTTACCTGTAAGCACCCTGGCCGAGGTGATAGCCGGGCTCCAGCAATCTGGACCCGTCCTTCCCCCCCTTCTCCCTCCCTCTATTCCCCCCCCCAAGCCGTGACTCACGGGGGAATGTCATCATTTCACATCCAATCCCAGCCGGTTGCATTTTCCCTCAGCAAAAGTAAAGGACGCGGGCGCTTTGCCTCGGGGGCGGCCACCGTTAACTTTGCTTTTTTTTCGGAATTTGGGGACTGAGAGGAGGGGGGGGGGGGGGGGGGGGTGTCACCCCGGCCCAGCTCTCCTCGGAAAGGCCGGCAGCGAAAGTCACTTCTGCTCCACCCGGGTTTGTGTCATCCGTGACGGGGGATTTCAAAATACTCCCGAATATTTGGGAGGGGAAAAAAAATAGAATAATAATAGTCGTACTGCTCCTCGTACGGTGGCTGTGTGGATACCGTCGCTGCTCGGGCTCTTAAAAAACGCCCAGGGGGAAAAAAAAAAAAAAAAAAAAGTATGTGCATTTTTATAGGGAGATAAATTGACAATTTATTGTGTATAACTTCTGATCAATTATTAATCGTTAGTGTCAACAACAGGGTTATAATTACCTTCAGTTATTTAAAGGAATATTTATTTTTTCTTCTCTCTGATCTGGTAATTAGTTAATGCTCTGGAGTAATGAATTCAAAGCTGATTTGATAATGATTGAGACAGTTTCCCCCCCCCCCTCTCTTTTGGCAGCCCCCCTCGCAGGGAGGTGGGGGGGGGGGGGACAGAAGGGAGGTGTCTCCCCCTGATTGCAAAAGAGTCCATGTAAAAGCAAATCTCGGCGCGTTTCACTTTTCAGACCATAAATAACGATTCTGGGAGGAAAAGGGCGAAATGACAAACAAATAGAGCGCAGCTGGGATGAATAAGGCCGATCAAAGTTAGCGGGGGCCGAAGCTTCCCACAGCCGCAGCAGGTCTGAGTCCCATAAAGGTGCCAGCAACTCTTACCTCTCTCCTCAAGATCAAGGGAGAGGGCGAGCAGGACATTTTAACCCCCTGACATCTTTTCGCGAGCCGCGGAGAGGGGCGGGGGGGGGGGGAAAAGAAAAAAAAAAGAAAAAAAAAGAAATAAGAAGAAAAGGGGAAGGAGGGAGCCGAGGATTTCTTGTTTGGGAGAGTCCTCAATGCCTTCACGATCGCCCCAGGGAAGGGGTGCTTTACCTGGAGCCCCTGAAGCCCCCCTCCCAGCCCAGCCCGCGGAGGATGCGCGGGGGAGCGGCGCAGCGCAAATGCCGGGCTGGGCTCCGCTCCTCGGAGCCTTGAGCGTTTAAACGATCCCGAATCCGGCTCAGCCCTGGGGATGGGGAAGCAAAAAATTATTATTGCTTCTTCTTTTTTTTTTTTTTTTCCTTTTTTTTTTTTTTTTTTTTTTTTCCTCCCTCCTTGAGGGAGCTCGGTAGAGTTTCATCACGAAGAGGAGCAGCAAAAGGGCAGCCCGCAGGGACCGTGGCTGTCGCCTTGCTCCCGGGGCTTGGGGCTTGGGTAACCCCTTCCTCCCCGGGCCTGGGACCTGGCACCCAAAGGCGAGGTAATCACTGAAAAGCCCCCCTCCACCCCCCCCCAACCCCCCCAATCCCCCCATAGAGGCGTGTGGCGCTGAGCCGAGGCAGAAACTCCATCGTTGCCCCCCTCCCCTCTTCCCTCCAGATTTCCACTTAATTTAGCGTTAGACGAGGTCTCGGAGCCAAAAGGACTTTTCGTTTTGAGCGCGATGGGGCTCGTTTTACGGCAGATCTGCGTGAGCTGAAATACGTGTATATAATATTATATATAATAGTCATGTGTTTTTTATAGAAAATGTTTCCCCCGTGCAACAAAACTGCAGTGGGAATTGCAGCGCAAAATGCAAGTTTTAAAATTAATTCATCCTGACAGGTTTGACATCGCCCGGCTCCCTTTTTCCTGCAACTCCGTCCGCAAATGAATGCCGCTTCCAGAGTGTATGTTTTAATTTGTCACATCAAGGCAATAAAAGGCAGCAATATATACTTAAGCCAGTTAACATTGTAATAACAGGTTTAAAGGAGCAATTAAATGGTAGTGAGTCGCATGTCTGACTTTCTATAGGCATTACCACATCAATGGTACCTTTTAGACTGACTATAACTTAGCATGATTGTCTCAATTAGTTTAGCTACATGATAGTTATTGTGAACTCTTTGTGAGTAATCAATGTTACGCAAGCTTATGGGAAGGAGTCTTTAATAGGGGTGAGCAGCAGCTAAGTAACACGGAGCTCCGATTTCCAAAAACCACCTTTCTCTCTTTTTTCTTTTTTTTTTTTTTTTCCTTTTTTTCCCCCTCTCCTCTTCATTTCCTTCCCCCAGCCCGAAAGGAAGAAACGGTAATTTATAGTCTTATAAACCTGTTTCCGAGATCGGGGGTAGCTGAACGTAGATTTACAGGGAAATAACGACTTCTGCCGCGGCTGATAAACGAAACGGCCGCTTCACTTGAGCGCGGATGGCGAGTCACCCCTGCTCCGCTTCTCCTTGGGTTTTAGTGGCGTGGATCGCGGCTGTTCACTGTCACGATTCGGCCCCGAGCCGCAAATAACCTGGAGGGATGCTCCCATCAAATGGCACGGGTGTACATTAACGTTTACGGGCGCCCAAGTTTCCCCTTGCTGACACCGGAGCCAGTCCGAATCGACGGGTTGCGGAGAGAGACCCGTGTGTGCGTGTAAACCAGAAACGGGGGTGTGTGTGCCAGAGGGAGGACTGACTGCAAAGCGGGGTTATAAATACGATATAATGCAGAGAGAAAGGTCCTGCCGGAGCAACCGGCCGTTTAGTAACTTGTTAATTCTTCTCCACCTCCAGACTCTCTCATTAAATACCGAGCCATGGGTGGCTAATGCAAAATACAGAGGGCTGCAAATTTAGTGGGAGTTGCGTGAACTGCTTCAGAAGACTAACAAGTTTGTAATTTTTTCTGTCACGCGGAAGAAAAAAAAAAAAAAGAGAGCGAGAGAGCATGTACCATTAAAATTTAAAATAAACAAGATGCAGGGATATTTCTGTTGGTGAAGTTATTCTCATTAGTCCTAACAATGTCTCACCATTAGACAAGGCTGGAGTCAGCCTCAGTCTCAAGATTTCAGATCTCCAAGCTTTTTTTTTTTTTGCATGCACATTACATTTCTGTCATGCTTTGCAGCAGAACACGATATCCCCAAAGAACCCAAAGAAGAAAAAAAATACTCTGACAGCAACCATTAGTTAAGAGTGCAATGAATAAACCCCTTGCACAAGAGTATCAGGACTAATTAAGATTCTGTTTAGCAGCCCTGGATGGAATGTTAATGTAGCTTTGACTAACTGGGAATAAGCAGGGGGAAAAACTGCATTTTAAGAGGAATGCTGGGGTGATAACATCTCTCACTTCTTCTGTCCAAGGTCTGCCCAAGCCTGTTACAAAGTCATTATCTCAAATTACTCCTGTACTTCATTTTTAGAGGGTTTGGGCAAGATCCCCTGGCGTTGAAGCGCTGCCTAGAGCCTCACAAAGCCAATACTCTCTAAGGGGATAAAGGCTGAATCAACCCACTATCTCTACCTTCGAGAGTTTGCTGGTACCAGTTCCTTGGACAAATACAGCCAGGATTCTGGAGGCAGATTAGGATCTATTGCTGGCGTCTCCTCGCAAATCCCTTAAGGGTTTTTGACCCTTTGAAGTTTCGTCTATTTTGCTTACACAGAAGTTTACATGATTAAGTCAGGATTTTACAAGGCTCAACAAGGCAAATTTAGTCACCTCGGAACACTCAACACCAAAAAAAAAGTAAAATATCCAGTTGTCCTGCTACTCGTTTAGCTCCAGAAATACCACCATACTGTGATATTTACAGTGATTAGTTTAATAAAGGAGAAAAATAAATGCAAGACTGCTTCAGGAGGGGAGGGCAAAAAAATCCCCTTCCCCCACGGAGTTTGTATTATTATTATTATTATTATTATTATTATTACTACTACTATTACTATTACTATTATTATTATTTTCAGCCTTTGGTATAGTAATTCCCCCCCTGCTCCATTCCCAATGATCGTAAATGCAGCTATGTTCATCGGAGAGCGGATGAAATTTCCCAAAGTCCTTCCCAGCCTTTCTAACATTTCCAGCCTCCTTCACTCCTCCTTATCCAGGCAGTTGCGTTTTTTTTCACCGTCGAGCAACAAACCCGCCTAACCCTTCTCTCTGAAGGAAACTTGTGCAAATGCTTTACGTGTTAAAAGCAGCCTCGCATAATGCAAATCTTTGCTTGGAAGGAGAGGGCTGGGAATTGACAGCGCAAACAGGAGAGGAGGAGCAGAGCTCTTTCTTGGGGAATAGCTACCTATTTAAAGAAGTCCCCTGCAAGCAGAGCGGGAGGGCTGTAGCTAGAGACTGCGGTTGCATCTGGCCCACCATACTTGCATCGCCTTTCGTGGAATACAAACAATCTCTTTTTCTCTCTTTTTTCTCCCTTTCTTGCTTCCTCTCTCCCCCTCTCCCACCAGAGGGAAGATCGCCCTGCTAACGGATTACTGCTGCAGAGTTATTCGCTGCAAAGGAAGGAATGATCCGTTCAGGCTCTGAATAATTAATAGTAATAATAATAATATGATAAATAAATAAATAAACAGACCTGGCAGGCTGGAAAGTTTCTGTAGCTGGATCAGTGAGTTGCAGGGACAACAAGGGCAATCAAGCGAGCTGCAGATTTGTCTTCCTCAATTGATTTATAATTGATGAATGGATTTTCTTGTGCAGCTGCAGCGTGGTTAAAAACTATTGAAGAGGTAGGTGTCCTGGGAGGTGTTATTTTGTAAGGGAGACAGTTAGGAGTAACTGGGTGCGTTTATCAGCAGGAGATCTGAGCAAGCAACACGATTACATTAGCTGTTAGTGGCTAGGATTCAACTTTCCATAGGCCTCCAGCACCTGCAGTCTCGTAGGTGACTCACGTGGAAATGGGTTCCTGCCCACTCCCGGCCGCATCGGGGCATTGATCTGGTGCAGAGCTCCCCATGGATTTCGGCGCCAGCCGCTGCCGTTCTGGCAGAAATCGGTCAGCTCTGGTTTTGCAAGAGGAGGGGGAGCAATATCTTGCAGCGGTTTTCTCTCTCTCTCTCACGTTTAGAGAAAGTGGAAGAGATTTTCATACCCTTTAAGATGGGCATATTCCCTGTTTCTGTTACGACTTTTCCCCCTCCCTGTAGGGACGTACCTGGTAGTTAAAGCATTTGCAGTGTGTCTTAAAGAGAGAGAGAAGCTTTAAAATGGGTTCCAAGAGATATGCAAAGCTGTTGCTGTGCCTATGGATTGTGGGTGTTTACCGCAGGTCCGGATGAACTTTAGGACCTGGTCCCTGAGTGGGGGGCTTTCCATATGTTCCGGATTCACATTGGAAACCATCTGGGCTTCGGTGTGATACCTTGGTTTTGTGTTGCTCTTTGGGGGAAAAAAAAAAGTCTTCGGAAAGGACAGGCCTCCAGGCATCAGGACCTCCCTGCACCCTTTGTAAAAGAGTTTAGGGCTATATTCAAGAAGGGGACAAGATGTAAATGGAACAGAAAAGTCTTATTCAGCTTCTTACCCTTGTGATCACTTGGCTTCAGGATCGTGCTCTTTTTGGACCTTAAGCTCACCCAAGAAATCACTTGTTGTCTTTCCTTGTGTCTAGAAAGGCTTCAACCTTCCCCGAGGCAAGGAGCTTATGCCTAACCATCTTTGGGACGCTGAGCCCAGCAAGCCTCCAGCCCATGTCCTAGAAGGGCTGAGGCTGGTACCCCCTCCCCGAAGAGGCCTAAAACCCCAGGACATGGTCACCCTTGCCTTTTCCAAGGCACCTGAGATGGAATTGATCCTGCTGGGGACAGCACAGCCCAAACCCGACGCGAAACCTTTGGCGCAGGGACGGAAACCTATTCCCAACAGAGTGACTTCACCTCTTAATGTCCCGGCGCTGCCTCTCACTCTCCGGCGCTGTGTCCCTCGCCTCCTTCTTCTGCACAGCTTCATCAGGGGAGAGGGAGCGAGACCCCCTCTTTTCCCCCTTCTCCATCCTTCTGTGAGAGAGGGAACACACGGATTTTCCCTAGAGGTGGGCTCCGGTATGTGGACGTGCCCAGGGAAAGGGCTGATCCCGACACAGTAGGTGAGGCTCAGTCCCACCGATGGGAAGCGACGGGATGAAATTCCTTTCTTTCTCTTCCCGCTTGCTCTTTCCGCTGAGTGGGAAGAATCTTACTCTCAGCACATGTTTCTTCTGGGGAAAAAAAAAAACCAAAACAAAAACCCAAACCAAAACAAACCCCAAACTGCCAGTGCCGTGCTCAGCTTTATCTGTTTCTACAGATCGTGAGATTTTCTTCTGCCTTTTTTTTTTTAAATTTTGGTGGGTTTTCATTTGCCTTCTGATTTTGGAACTTCTTCGGTGCCAAATTTTACAATGTAAGTCTGGGAGAGAGGGATTCATTTATAAAATAATGAAATGTGGAATACTTACCTCATTACTCAGTTCCAGGATCTGGGGCTCTGAAAGTAAAAAAACCCAACCAAACAAGTATGAGATTTCCCGTAAAACACTGAAATCTCACTTGACTTTAAAATATTAGTATTGTGAGCAAAGTGACTGCATAATTACATTTCTGCTTCTCCATGTTTAGTCAGTGTTAATGTCTGTAAGCTAGATCTTCTTGCTGCATTGGCCTACATATATATTTTTAAAATCCTCGTTAGAGCTGCAAAATGTGATTATGAAGGAATAAAAATCTACCTCCTTTGGATTTTTTCATAGCGAATCATTTGAATTGCAGAATATTATTGGTCAACATGTAAGAACACATCATTTAGCTTTCTTATGCTGAATTTGGAATGTCGGCCATTACAACTAAATTGTTTATATTTTTTTATAACAGTTACAAAACCCTATATAGCAGAATCCTCCAAACCGCTTTTGTGCAAAGCTCCTTCTGAATTACAAACACACATAATTCTACTTCAGCTGACTTCAGTGGGAGTTAAATACTCAAGAAGTAGCATTCAAATGAACTTTTCTTTATCTGTAATAGCAAGAATAAAATTACACTCCTGCAATTGACATAACAGGAAAAAATGTTTACACGAACTAATAAACAGAAGAAACTACTCAGTTAAAAGCACAACTTTTTGGAGGTCTTAGAGGATGAGAAACAATAAAAATGTCTTTGGAAATATGGTCCATAATATCCTTGAAAAATCCATACAGCTGAGTCTAATTTCTGTTATTGAATCCAGTCCTGAAAAAAGTGGTAAAGTTGAACTATTCATCCTTAAGTTATTTTAATGTAGTGTGCGTATAGGCTTATTTTTATTAATGGAGTAGGTTTGTGATTCTGAAGATAATAAGTCACCGTGTAAATCCATAGTAAACTTGTTTTCAAGCTAATGAAAGGATTGGACAGCAGATAAATCTGTACATTTTGTCTCTGTATTTTTTTTTCCTTTTATTTTATTCTAATCCCTCCTATAATGTCTGAGAATATTAAGCATGAATGCATTAGGTGCCTGTGTGAGTCAGTGGAAAATATGGCTTCGGTCATCTTCTTCCATTTGCTTCCATTATCACACTCTCATTAGAATATTATAATGTGAAAGTATGTAATGAATATGCAGTAAAAAATCAATTGTGAGAAACAGACTCTTAAACTATGTCAAATCACTCATCAATACTGAGAAAACAGTTTCTAACATTTTCCTATTGTGAATTAGCTATTTTTGCATTTAAAGAGAGTAAAAGAGAATGCCAGTTCTAAAATCCAAAATCTAAAATGCACAGATTGAATGCGAGCCTGTTCAATAAAACAGAAAAATTGTTATTTGGGAAATGCCATCTTTTTAGCAGAAAATTGCTACCGTGGATATCCACCTTTGTACAGAAGGAAGAGAAGTCCAGTGGAAAAGACCTGCGTGGTCATATAAATAATTACTTTATTACAAAACATATGCACAAAAGGACAAAAATTAAGATCCCACAGCCATTGTTTATGTGATATCCACACTTCCAAGTGCTTGAATTTAAAGGCTAAATAAGTTAAATGCATTTTTTAAAAAATCTCTCTATTTTTTTATACTGTAGTACATAGGATTCCCTTAATCGGTCATGACGTGGAGGATCAAACTCCAGGTGCGTCTGGAGCCCAAGACTGTGATGATTATTCCTCCAAGGCAGACTGGGCGTATGACAAGGAAGGCTGTTGTCCTGAACTGTAGCTGGGGGGGGGGGTCAGGGATTTTCTTGCAGAAATCTGCTGTGAGGCACTCCTCCATCTCCAGCTCAGTGCCATAGCTTCTCTCCCAGTCTGCGATTCCAGATGCAGCTGGTTAGTAGATCACAGATCAGGTCAGGCAATTGCATTTGATGTGTGGGGGTCATATGTAAGACCCATATGTAAGAGAGAAGGGGGTGGTGGGGGGGAGAGAGACAGAAAATAGCACTGCCTCGCAAATGTGCGAGGCACAAGCACAGAAAAAGGAAGATGTGCTGGGAATCGAATGGTACAAAATGTGTGAGATCTGCTATTTCCTTATGTTTGTTATTTCCACATTTAAAAAAAAAAGATAAAAATAAGTTGTACTGTAACTACCTCTTACCATCTATCATCATCAGTAAGAACCCAGCATTTTTTGTATACACCTCATCAAGTGAACGGAACGACCAAAATATTAGGCAGTGTCAGGCGGAGGAACTGGGACTGTGCTGACTGCTGGGAGCCTACCCCAACCACCTTCTGTTCACCTCAGCTGCTGAAACCATCAGATATTTCTGGAACAGCATCTACTGGTGGTAGAGAAAGGCTTCTTGTTTCTTGTCAGACAGACTTAGCCAGCACAGCAATTAGTTGATGTAGGGAGTAAAGAAGGACAACTCTTGTGACCTAGGTTGAAGCTGGGAAAGTAAATACCTAATATTTAGAACACTCTCAAGAGAAATGTGGTGTGTTTATACACAGGAGCGAGGAGGAGGAAACCGCATTTCTACCAAAATCAGAGCTTTATAATGTTCGGCCAGGATTTGTCTACATCCTGAGATGCAGCTATCGACTTGTAATATAATGTTGGTAATGCCCATGTTGAAGGAAAACTATAGATTTGTAAAATATATTTTTCCTTGAAAGTGGGACACCACATTACTGTAGCTCTACAGAATTACATGTTAAACATATTAATCTCTTCAAATATGCTAATAATCCATGAATCAATACGTAAGGATCCATGAGTTGACTTTAAGGGAATACGGTTGCCTTTATCTAAGAATGTAAACACATTTAGAGTTATAATAGATAAACCACGATGAGGTTAGGCTTTCCGTCAATTCATTTAAGATTTATGCATGCAACTGCTGTTATACTCTGTAAGCTTCTCCTACATGAATCCCTTGAAATGAAACCAAAATCTTAAGATAAAACAACAAAGATATTCTTTATCCAAGTATTCAGAGTTTATTGCCATGTGTAAAGAGAATGGGGTAGACTTCATAGCAATTTGAGAACAAGTCCTTCAGGATAAGGGTTTTTTTTACCTAAGTTGTCAATAAATCAGGCTTTGCAGTGGTAAATAACTATGTGCAGTGGGATTTCAACAAGTGCATTCAAGATACAAACTTGAAGAGGAACCTGGAGAACTGTAAGGGGTTCAAGCCATTGTAATCTCAGAACTCTAAGTGCATTTACATTTTTACATGAGTATTAAGTATATGTTGGGTGAAAATACTCACTGATGTTACTCAAAAGAGGCTGGTGATTTTACTAAGAGGAATTTGGCCCAATGAGTTTAATGGTAATTTAACATGAGAAACAGATCATATGTTTGATGGGATTACATACAAACGCAGGTAAACAGAAAAACTTTGAAATGCGTGAGAAATAACAATGCTAGCAGATGGTTAAAAACAGATAACACTCAAAAATGAACACTTATATGTTATATATGCTACAGATGGAGCTGGAAATGAGATCCCTATTTAAAGATGGATAGCTTTTTCTTATGTAAGATTCCGGTGTGTTTCTTATTGTTAGATGTAATCATTCAGACAAGAATTTTTATGACTGATGTCTGCCTCACACTGCGTGTCTTGCTTTTATATAAAAAGAAAGCTTCAGCAAAACAGTTTAACTGTTTCCAGGAACGATAGGGAGAAATGATTTGGTTTGTTAATGTTAAAAATCTGTGTGACCTTACTGAATAAACTGCTTTACAGTAAATGATGTAAATTTAGGAAGGAGAGTATCTTGAGGCCAGAAAGAGCTGCATTTTTTTGCTTTCCGTATAAAAATACACACCCATTTGGCAGAGCTATAGTTGGGTATACTTGATATAATAGCTTATAGTTTAATTCTTTGTAGATTTCATCTGTAGTGTGTATGTTCAAGGCTGGCAATCTCAGAACAGAGCTAAGCATGTCATCCCCTATAATTGTTCCTCTTATGTGCCTCAGTAACTCTAGAAGTGAGGGCAAGAAGACTGTCTTTTCTGCTCTCATTCCTCCTTCATTGCCGTCCACATCACTCCAGAGCAGTCTGAAGAAGGACAGATTAATCAGCCTTGAATAAAAGTCTGAGTGGGGAGTAGAGCTGGGACAGGGGCAGGTATCTGCAGGACTTAGGGTCTGAAGGAGGTGGCAACGGGCTCTAGAAGAAATCATGGACAAGGTCAGGCGGTAGGAGCAAAAGAAAATGGGAAAAGAGGTGAAAACAGCTTGTGCAGAGAAGATAGGCGTGGAATTTGACAGGTTAAAAAAGACCGTAACAGGTCTATAGCCGCTAAAACACATCATCTGCCAGAACCTGGGGTAGGCCCCAGGATTTCTGTTTTTCAGGGTTCCTCTGCTACTTACTAAATAACTGGGACGTCACTGGCAGCGTAAATCTCTTATTCCCCATAGCAGTGGGTCCAAAATCACTGTTGATTATTCCCTTGTCTCAGGTAATAAACTTCTGCTGGAATTCAGATTCCAGCGCCATTGTCCACAATGTGAGAATTGGAAAGATTTCATATGATTAACATTTTTGTCAGACTGAGAGACAAAGAAGTGATTATCTTTTTTCTTCCCTAGGCCCTGCATCATCCCACTTGATTGTCTGCTGGATAGACAGATCTCTGAGAATGAGGCAGTGTTTCAAAAACCAGCCTTTACTTGTGGATTTCCTAAGTTTTCAATGTTTGGCCTTGTAGTCCCAAGGTTTTGTTTAAACTTGATTCTTGAATGCAGCAAGCGATAGGAGAAAATGACACAGCTGGGCTTTTTGTCACTCATAATCCCTGCTATGGCTGTTTATATATATGTGTGTGTGTGTGTGTGTGTGAATGTACACATATATGTGCTTTATACTTATGTATATATCTCGTTATGTGCTCTCTCTTTTCATGTCTTTTTGTGGGCTGAAGATGGAATAAAGAGTAGCAGGGAGTTACATAATCCTATAAACAGTTACTCTGGTGAAGTAATTTACCTTATTTGAGTGAGGATTGCCAAATCCAGCATGACAATTTGTGACATTGATGTTATTCAGATGTGAGAGTTTCTAGGATTGCAACTATTGGCTGTAGCTATTTAGAGACTTTCTGTTTCTTCCAGCAGTGTTAGTGCTGCAATATGCTGTAACTAACTGATTGCAGCAAGGCTCCATGCTAAATTTATATATACAGAGCTCCCATATCTGTCCAAAAATGTATGCAGATAGCTAGTGTCAATGCAGGCACCGAGCCATTTGTAAGTTTAAAGTTACTGGTTTACATTAACATTTGCAGGATTTGAGCCTTGGTTATTTTGTTGTCTTCCTAAATGGGAAAGGGATATGGACAAGTCAGGGCTAAACTGCCAGATGTGTTAGTCCTGCCAAAGCATTTGTAGTGTATCTAATGCTTTCCTTGAGCCAGTTGGTCAGTCAGTCAGTGATTCTCCCCCCCAAAATTATTCCTAGGAAGGAAAACAAACCTAAGAATTTAGGAGCAGAAAGAGTATGTAAGAGAGAAGAATATACTTTTCTCTTGCTCCCTTTCAGCTACTCCAGAGAAATAAGACATGACATAACACATGCATAGTAAGAAACATCCAACCCTTGGTGCCATCCAAGAAGTAACAAAATGGAACAATAGGAAATCATGTGAAGGAAAATTTTAAGGATCTCTCTGTTCCCAGCTATGCAGATTAATAATCACACCAGCAAGAATTCAGATCTCTGCTTTCCGCGTATGTATACATATATCCCCATTTCTCCTGGTATTCTACACACATGCGTGCGCACGTGTACGCAGACACACTTCTCTCTTGTATAATGGAGATTGTTACTTATGCATATCTGCATATGAGTTTGACATCAGATGCTTTGTTTCAGAATGTTCGGTAATCTTTGATTAGTATTTATGATACCAAAATAATAATTTCAAAACATTTTTGCAATGGTCAGTCACCAGTGCTAAAAGAAGTGTATTATGCCATATAAAACCTGTCATTCTAGGATAATTTAGGTGTTAGATTAGGAGAGCATCGTTATCTAAAAATAATGCCATTTGCATGAAGACTTGCTTGAACAGGCCTGAGCCTGGTACTTTCTGTGGCTTGACAGTTAAAAATTTCTCACTTTAATGTGCTCCCGTCTGGCCAGCAGCCATGTGTTGTGCTTCTTTGACACTGTATAACAAGGTTCCCTATGTTTTTAAGAATGATAAAATGTTGTCTGGATATGAGAAAGATTGAGAAAAAAAAAGCAAGACAAATTTAGGAATAGTTCCTCTGCCCTGTCGACCGACTCACCATGCTGCACAGGACGGTGACCTCAACTGCTGATGCTCGCTACAATTTTGGCTCAGGCAGGGACTGAGGCACTGCGATACGCTGAAGGAGCTCTGCTCCCTTACGCCCCGCTGTTTGCTACCGCATTACATCAGGGGATGTAGCATCCGAGGGTGAAGCTGGCTACTGCTGGCTGGAGATGTCTTTTTTTCCCACTGAAGTCGCAGGGAAAGAGCGAATCCCACTCTCGTGAAAGAATTGTGCCCAGGTTTAGCTCTAAGCAGGCAGTATTTTGTTTGCTAGCATTAAAAACAAATGAAAAAGGGCACAGAGAGCCAAACTGCGTAGGACTTCACACTAGAAATTCAAAGGATTTCTTCAGGATGCCTGAGGACATCCATTTGGGCTGATGGAGGTCCAGGGGGAATTCGGTTTTGTCTTCCCGAGACTAAGGAGCTTGCGCCTGACGTGGGGAACTGGGGCCAGCTCCGGGGAGCCGGGCGTCGGGATCCTGCTCCATCCGGAGGGATGGGGCTCTTGTGGCTGCATCATGTTTGCAGCAGTGTTGTGCTCGGTTTTACTTTCACCCTTCTGAGTGCATTCCTCCAGCAAACCCTGCCCCAGGCAGCTGTTTATTTTGCCTTTGTCTATAAGCCAGCCTAAAAAGAAAAAAAAAAAAAAGAAGAGGAAAATTATTAAAATTATAGATAATGTCTCATAAGCATCCACTACAATATTTTGCTTAAATGTCTCTAGGTTTTAGAGGTTCCTCTTTATAGACGTTAATAGTGTTTTACACAACAGGTTTTCAAAGGTCAGAGTGAGTATTGTGGACGTTTAGGTTATATTGTTATGATATCCTCTTACAGGCAAAAATGAAAATTAACAGGAGCTGAGCAATGCGTAAAACCCCCAAATATAATACTGTTAGAAAGTGTCTTAAATACCACCAAAATCCTGGAAGCCTTCAGAGATACAAAAGGAAACAAAAAAATAGGATCAATTAGATACAGTATTTTGTGCTTTTCCCCTGGAATTTGTTGACACTAATATTTTTGAGTTACTTTTTTACAGTCTGCCTTGTTACTGATAGAACTGGGTTCTTCACTATTTCAGGTTAAGCAATAAACCCCTACCAAACCCAGGGGCATAACATGCAGTAGTTAATGTGATACTTCTTTAGATTTCTGTCAATTGATTAAAGTCAAGTGGGTTGTGCCGGTTTGCAGACCTTACCAAAAGTTCACTGAAATTGTCAGAAAAATCTCCTTTTTATTTAATTGAGATGTGGATGAAGTTGTAAGTGGAGCTATTTTTTCACGTTTAAAGACGTTTGATAAGAAGAATTTATGCTGTGACTTTTCAAACCCTTTCTTGGCTCTAGAAGGTGAAGTGGCTAATGCCTTGAGCATTTCAACTATTCAGGATGGACAATATCCTCAATCAAATTAACCCATTTTACTCGTCAATGATAGGTAAAGATATTTATGCATGCTATGATTTTTTGCGATTGCTTGTTAAATAGTCTTATGAGTGCCTTTAAACAATAACCCGAACACAAATGTGATTATTCAGTATTTTGTTTGATAGAATTAAATTCTTATCGGAACCATGTGACTGGACATCAAAGTGACTTGACAGCACTTTCGGTGTTTTAGTTGAACTCAGTTTACCCTGAGGTTTTTTGGTTCCTCATGTGTGTGTTTGTTTGGGGGTTTTTCCTCCTTTTTTTTCCTCCCCCCTCCTCCCCCCCAAGAATGGCAAGCCTAGCTTGATTATTTGGCCAAAAATATTTACTTCATGGATTACATTATGAATTGATTATAACTGTAGCTAAGAGGGAGGGTGAATTCCCAGAAAGTTAATATTTCTTGTTAAGCAAATCTGGAATATAGATCAACTGCAATTACCAAACATGATGAAAGTGAATCTGGAATTTCTTACGTCTCCTCTAGTAAAACATAAACAGATGCAAAATGTCCAACATCATATTTTTGGTCACTTTTTGATGCCTGCTGCTATACCTAAACTTCCAGCATCAGGATGAGTTTCCTGTACACCGAGAATTCTACATTGTGCAGCTTCAAGATTTTTTTTTAAGAACTTTTTTTAACCTACAACCACTCTGAAATATCCCTCTGAGCTTTATATTCATTACAGTAGAACATTAAGAGGGTTCTGACAGCAGAATAAATTCACTTAGCTTACTTATTTAGCTTAGCCATTTGTACGTATTTGGTTGAGGTGAGACATCAAAAATAAATCAGTTAATTTGTGCCTTGGTTTAGTGTCTTTGAGGAGTCTTGTAATAGTAATAACAATAAAAAATAGAATCTCCTAAGAATTTTCTCCATAAATTGAACTTTTTAATAAGTTTACTCCCTAGCTAAATCTCATGTAGAGAGTTGCCTTCCTTTCAGGACAATCGTCTTTCAGCAAATCCACACAGGAATATTAGTCTTATTTCATTTAATCACCAAATCCTAACAACTAAGTATTCACTTCATTAAAGGCACTCAAAAATTCTGGCCAGCTGTTTCCTGCCACTTGGCTGAGGACAAGGTGGGGAAAGACAAGCAATTCAATCCTCTGTAACTCTCAGTTGTGTTCAACGTAATTCTGCCACATAATTATAGTTTCATCATTTTATTCCTAAACGAGAATCTGAATCCAAGGTGGGTCCTGTGACTTATGAGCTTAAATTCTGACATGTTTAAATTCATGTCGTACACATAAAAATTTCCAGAGATTTTAGGAATCATCTCAGACTAATTCTTTGTTTTGTCAACTGTGCTTTCTCTTCCTTTTTTTTTTTTTTTTTTAAAGCATTTAAAATTACAGTAGTCAAATGGATTGAGGAGGGAGGTATAATTTACAAACTAGTTGTATATACAAATGATGGATTGGTTACCTGCTCTGTTCCTGGAAAACTGTTTCCTGTTCTGGTTCAAATACAAAATTCTGGAAAATTAAGAACTCTTTGTCGAAGATCAAGGTGACTACAGTATGGTGTTTTTAAAGCTGGTAGTAATTTTTATGCACCGAAGGTAAAAAGAAATACTGATTACAACTGAAGAGTGACTTAAAAAAATATCCATTTGATTGTATGAACTGTCAGGCCTGCTGCCCGTGAAAGTAAGTGCTAAGATATCAAATCATAAATCAATATTCCAAGACCAGAATACAAGCAGACGTAAATCAGTGAAGTTATACGGACTTCAGCTAAGCTGTGCTTATTTATACAGCTGGGTCTGCCTATTGGGTGCCGCAAAAATGGTGAAGTTATCCAATTTGGTCATAATTCAGGAGAACTCTTGGAGAAAGATGTGCTTGTCCCTGGAAACAGAATTTAGCATTCTGTACAGCCCATGGGGAAGATTAGGTATGTCGGGATGGGATCAAAACCTGCCCACCAGCCCAGGAAACGCTGAGCAGGGCTGCGTGAAATCCTGCCCCCGGGCGCAAGCTGCCCAGCCCGGGCATCTGCGCCCACTTGTGCACCACAAATTTGTGTCCTCTCTCCAGTATAAGGCTGCTGCTGATTTTCTTTGGAAGAATGAGCAGGGGACAGTCTTCTCAATAGAGGACATCACCTGCCCAACAGCCTAACAGCTGCAGAGCTGGCAAATTTTTGCAAATTTTCTTCTGTCCTCTGTGTAGCTCCTGTCCCAGTTCAGTGTCCTAAACCCTTGAGCCAAGGGAGTGGGATGTACTGAGCTGTAGACTCTATTCTAGCTTAATTAATGGGATAAAGTGCATTCATTTTCCCTTGCCCTGGGGTTTTAAAATCGAGGCACAGCTTCTCATGATGCTGTCAGCAGCTTGATTTTATTAGCGCTTCTTGGGCATTATCTGTGGGTTGTGATCTGAGTCAGGCAGCTCAGCCGGTAGGTACTCATTCAAGGGGCAAGAAACACCAAGCACTTACTAGACGGAGTCTCTCAGGCAAGTCAGGCCTAGTTTGGGATTCCCACCAGGCTGGTAAGCAAGGTGCCCAGCTCATCACTCCAGCTCAAACTAGAGCAAATCTGAGCACTGTGAGGTTCACGTTGCCTTCAGGGCTAGACAGCAGCCAAGGAAAAGGTTTTGGATACTAATCTTGGACTTAAATTTGACCTAAACTCCACTTCAGGTGCTCTGTTCGTGACTGGCTTGCTCCTCTAAATACATCCCCTCAAGAAGTCTTCAGCATGTGCGTAGAAGTTGGGCATAAAGCTTAGATGTTGTCTTTGAACAAGGATGCTTTACTCAACTTGGTAAGTGTGACCAGTTACAGCTGTGGGTAAGGATCTTAGAAGGTAATGTACTGATTTCCTCCTCATGCACTTTGTAAACTCTGTGGTCCCATCTGCTTTTTAGCTTTCTGTATATAATACTTGGGGTTGCTTTGTTTTTGACTATACAGTTTTTGAGAAAGGTTTCCTGTTATTCAAATAATACTCAAATTCTCTTTGTTTTTCTCTGTTATATGGTGGAGGCAGAAATTGTAGCACAATAATTTCATGGAAATTTGTAAGTAAGAATAACAAAGAGAGGAGAAGTAGGTAGGTGGTGGTCTGACACTACTGCATAGACATTTGTTTCCCTATCATGGTTACTGAGCTTATACTTACCCGTTTGCAGTAAAGATGAGCATCATGGGGAAATGAAATATTTGTTCAATGGTTCTTTTCTTCTTCAAATCCCATCGTAACGCTGTAGTTTTTCCTATTGCTGCTGTTCATTTAATCAGTAACTTCATCTCAATGGCTTTTCATGCCCTGAAGAGGTATATGGGCTTACAAGGATCAGATGGTATAGGGATATAAAACTAGGAGACTTCCTGACTGCATAGATGAACCAGAAAACTGCAAAACTGTCACCTGCAATTTGCTAAAGACTAGCTATTCTCACAACTGAACATTGCCTTACCTTCCCAACAGGAAAGATAAAAATGCAGCAGTTTCATATATGTCTTTCCTTTTTGGATCTTTCAGCTTCTCTGAAGGGAACTTCTCATCTAATTTGAACGCTAATGTTTGTGAAAAAAGCTAGTTTTGCTGCTAGATCCCTGAAGGAATTGAAGGAGGTTTAACAACCTTCAGTCAGGTGTTGAATTTTTCTGTACATCGTGTATGGATGGTTAGACACCTCAGACTGACCCTCACTGCAGCTAGTGAGCAGATCCAAAAACTGTTGTGGAACATGTAAGAGAGAAAAGAGTCTTTTATCTTGTGCAGGGAAGTGCTCTACTGAGCGCTCCGTCAGGCCTGTAATGGTCAACAGCAAATGAGGATCTGCAACGCAGAGTACGGGTTGACATTATCAACTGAGCCATTCCTTCCAAAAACAGAGGGAGAGAGATGCCACTCCTTATTTTCTAAAATCCAGACCGGGAAAGTAAACAGTACCTGTGCAAATTCCAGTAACTCTTTGTTAAATTTGCGACCTCTGACTAAGCATTGTGTCTTGCCAAGGAGGAGAGAGCTTTTGGTATGCACAGCGGGACTGTGGAAGTCTAGGAAGCTCCACTTTAAAAAGTTCAGATCCTCACATATTTTTTGTCCTACATTTGATATCTTACTGGCAGACATCAAAGCCTGAGGTAATCGCCCTGAGCTCCTTTTACAGTCACTGGTGGGACGGACTGGGTCCCTAGAGCCTTAGCCAAAGGCCTGGTGACTTAGGTGCATGCAGTTACCTACATGCATGAGGAAGCACTTAAGGAACGTACATTGTTTTATAGAGCTGGGACCTAGTCATGTCCTCAGAAGTTGCAAGCACAGACAAAGCTACGTAACCCTCTCCAGGCTACTTCTGTCCTGAACTGCAGGGGTCTCTGAGGTAGGGCAGCTTCCCTTCTCATTCGCTCCATGGCTTCTGGTAAGACTCCCACCTGGTACAAAGGTAGAAGATATGGATGTCATTAAAATCAGCAACTAGCTGGTATACCCAGGCTGCTTAAAAGCTGGCAGGTGTCAGATTTTACGATGAGAAGGCTACCAGAATAACAGAGAGAGATCAGAGTTCTTGACAACATTAGCAAAATGAAAGAAATAAAAAGGAATTATTAAGATAAAATGCTTGCATTTTGATGATTAATTTAGTAGAATAAAGAAAGTTTTGCTTTTCTGAGTTGATTTCGTTTTAATATTCCTTTCAATTTGGCTTCAATAAAAAAGTGAAAGCAAAAAAAAAACCCCCAAACAACCCACCCCAGATACTTTTTCTATGTGCGAAACTGTTGAATCACTCACAGTTTGTCCCTCCAAGTGAAGGAAGGCGGTCCTGTTCAGCTGATGGGTGAGTCAAACTCAGTGGGTGCAATAAAAGCTTGTAGAGGCCTGTGCAGGATAACTACTTTTTACCACGCTTGTCACCATGCCACTCACTATCTGCATGGAATGATCTATTGCTGCTGCTGTTGCTGACACAATTTTTTTTTTTCCCCCCACATGCTTTTCCTGCCCAACGGCATCTGTTTTTGTTCAAAGAGGCCTATGCCTTCCCTCACCTTGATGCTCCATTGCTGTCTCTTTCTGGCAAAGAACTCAAAAGATTTGGCCGGAAGGTTGCACTCAATCAATCCTGCCTTTAGGGTGTCCTAGAAGCGCTTTCTTGGATCACCATTACTTCCTCTTTCCACACTCCAGTTCCCTGCATAGGAGGTACTTGAACATATGTACATCATTGATCCAAGCCATATGTCCAGCCCATTACACCTGGGCCTTCCATGTGGATACGCTGCAGGAATTCATCACTGGTCAGCTTAGTGTAGCATCTGACTCAGAGGAAGACACATAGGTGCCTCTGGTGGAACTTCTCCAGCTGGCAGATGTGCTTTCTATACTATGTCAAAATCTTGCGTCTGTTCAGCACAACAGCTTTCTACGATTTTAGTCTGCATTGTAGTCTGATCTGACACCGATTCTATATTTGCTTAGTAAACCTGGCAGGAAGCTCCCCTAATTCTATGAATGCAGGAAACTACCTCTCCATTAACACTGGCACAGTCATCTGAAATAATCTGTATATATGTGAACCCACGTGCAACAACCAGCTCAGTCTCGCTGTGTTTAGTGGAAGGGACAGCATGTACCTCTCCACGTCGATTGACACACCATCTCAGTTTTTGTCAAATTTACGATTCGTCTGATTTTTTTGTTGGTTGTGGATGTAGCATATCTGTCTGTTAAGAAGATCTGAAGATCTTGGCTGATGTGAGCCACCATTGCGTAATGATGAGCATACCAACGTTCCTGTGTGCTCTACTTGGCAACCTTAGGCCTCCCGCAGCTCAAAAGTGAGTCCTGATATTCAGGCTGACGTTGCATTCGTTTCACCCGACGCCTTGGAATAAAATAACATTTTGTCAATTAAATGCATCAAGGACAACCGAGAACAACACTCCATTTCATAAGCAGTGATTTACAAAAACAAAGTAAGAGACAATCAGGAGTCTGAATGGCATGTGGTCTAAATAGAAAAATGAAGGCAGAAGGAAGAGGAAGGAAAGAAGGGGAGAATGAAGTCAGAGCGAGGTGGATGTGGGTGGTATAAAAGGACAATGAACACAAGGGGGAGGATGTTGAGGTTAAAAACTAAAGAAAGAAGCCTGTCATCATGGCCCTTAGCAAAGGAATGAACGAAACTACATGACAACAGCCAAACCACTGCGTAAGCAAGAAGTTGCACTCAACACACACCTAAGTGAAATTACAGGGAGCTTCAGTTCTGGAGGTACTGGTGGTAACAGCCTCTCAGAAATGTTCTCCCAAAGGAAATGTTTAAGTACTGTGCGTAAAAGATTTTTGTAAAAAGGTAAATTAGATCATGTCCTGGTATAACAGTGGAGCAATAAGTGACAGATACCAGTTCGACTTTTTTTCCTAAAATTAGGAGCTCAGTTCCATTTATTCACTTTAACACCAAAGACTCTACAGTGCTAAACCTCTATCTTACTAATCTCTGTGATGCCAACTTGTTATGATATATTTACTAACTGAATGCTAGATTCATCACTATGTTAATTCAGCTTCACATCTGTGTGTCTAATAGAATTGGATCAATGAATCTGGAGGAAGAAATGGATCTG
Organism: Aquila chrysaetos chrysaetos; assembly: GCF_900496995.4. NCBI lineage: Eukaryota > Metazoa > Chordata > Aves > Accipitriformes > Accipitridae > Aquila > Aquila chrysaetos. Next base: position 70,007,891 of record NC_044007.1, read on the forward strand.
TGGGTTGTATGCTTAAATCTTTGGGTTTTTTATTTCCACATTAGCAGGAGTTTCAAGAACTACTTGAAGTTCTGCAGAGTTCAGACTATGGCTACATCAAAGAACAGCTGATATAATAACTCTTTACATGCATTGCCTTATCAGCAAATTATTCAAGAGCGCCTTAATGACAAATAAACACAAAGCATTTGGCTTGGTCTCATTTGTTTTAAACGATTGACAAGATAACACCATGTTATCAAGAATCTAACTGAAGATTTGGAATAAGTAATTATAAGCTCCCAACAGGAGTTCCAGGGTCTTTTTTGAAGCAACAATATTCTTGGATTACAAAACACTGATAGAAGTCTCAGTACTGTAAACCACATGAAGAAAAGAAACCTCAAATTAAGAATGATAATTACAAATCAGAGACATTTCTTCTGTGTCTTTTTTCATCGAAAAATGCCAACTTGGCCATTTAAAAGTCATGAAACAATGCTATCAGAGTTTTTTCCCATGTGAAATGTTTGCACAGGAGATACAGATACTAGCAGCATGCAAGTACAATGTTGCAGCATGCAACACCGTATCATCACAGCCTTCTTTGAGAAAGCAGACCACTGTTTTCTACAGCAGTCTGATTTCAGAATTGTCCAATTCTGCGATAATCTTGTCTTTTATGACTGAAGAAAGGAAAAAATCAAAAGACATCTTTTCCATTTTCTCTTACAATTTTTAAGCATTCCTTGCAGATGTTCAAGTGCTCAAAGAATAATTCGAAACTGTAATCTGAATCCATGGGCCAAGTTTGAAGTATGTTGACCAAACCGTTCCATATTGCAGAAATCACGTTCTTGTGATTAAGAAGGATCAAACAAAAATAATAATGCAAAGTGATCAAACCGTGTCACCTAAAGAAAAAGTTCTAAATCCATACACAGGCACATGAATAAGATAAAAAAATTTGTAAGTAAGAAGGTGAGATGCACTGATTGCAGTGTGATTTGCAGGCATAGCCACAAAGCAGTAGGTTCCTCACTGTGGATTTAGGAGCCTAACTTTAGGCATCTAAGTTTACAAGGGGTTACTACCTTGTGATAGGAAGCTGTCGCATGAGCTTACAGAGATATCTGTGAAGATACATGTCTGAAGGGAAGGCATTCTTGTTTCGAAGTATGTGGAAAACTTAATAACCATGTCGAAATATTCTCAGACTGAATGCCATAAACTCTACATTAGGCATGGAGATATAAAGCCAGCTACTACATTCATTTTCACTTTGGGAAAACCACAGGGTTGTTGGTAGGTTGATTTGAGTGAATTTTCAACAGAACAGAGTTTGATTATTTTGGAATTAGAACCTTGGGGTCTCAGCTGTAGCTTTTTTTTTAATACAAAGGAGCTAACGAATTACCCCAAAGTGTTCGTTTTTCACTTCTGTTTTTCTATATATTAAGTAATAAAAAGCTTAATTATAATGATGCAATTGAGTAGTATGGCAGCAATAGCACGGAAATAATTTGAGTTATATACAAATAAATTTCCAAGATTTCCTTAATACCTTTGAAAATATAAAGTGAACTGTATATGATGTAAAACCTTTCCATGAAAATTGTACAGGATGTAATGTTTCTGTGCAACATACAAAAAAGTCCACATCACCTTACCTCACAGTAGGAAAATAAAACTTACTGCTACTATTTAAACAAAACTATTAATCATATACTGCTTCCTTGATCTCGGTTTGATGGTATTTAAAGGGAATTTAATACAAATTTAAGGACACATGTGCTTAATGCAATGAATAATTCTAGGCTATCATCACCTCTAGTTATTTCAGTTTGATTTCTTTTAGTGTAAGCTAATACCTATTCTGATTTTGAACAGACCTGACAGATACACAGTCAGGAGGGTTTTTAAGATCTACTTTATTTAAAAAATATTTCTTCTAAATTCTAAACTTGCATTGAAATTCTAGCTTAATATTTCAGCTTTAATGACCTGTACATGAAAGTCTGATGTTGTTATTCTTTCTGATTAAGAGGAACCATGCTTTTTAAAATTAAGAGGCAGAAAAGCATGGGTGTTTATGCCTTTAACAACTGGCATGGCCAAAGGGCCTCTTTTCAGAAAAAGCATGGCATCTCACTCACACTTTTTTTGGAAATGTATGCATATTTATCACAGTTACTTAAGTGCTTTGTTTTAGCTGAGAACGGGTTTGCTATACTTCAGATGGGGTAGCTTTTTTTTTTTGGCAATGCAGGAGGATGATGTCAAACTCAGACAAAACACTGGGAGCTAAATTAAATAAGGTGTATTTCTTACCATCTGGGAAATTGTATGTAATGTGTATTTCTTACCATTTGGGAAACCTACCAGAAGAGCATTGGCTTTTTTTTTCTTTTTTTTTTTTTTTTTTTATGGCTCTCTATGACTGATGGTATTTGGTCTACCTGTGGATGCTACTGTGTCATGTTTCCTCCAGAAGGAACGCACCGGGGCTGGGGGCTGCCCTTTCCCTGGAAAGCCACGTGCAGGACGGCCTCGCCGGCCAAGTGTTTGGAGGACGGCGAGGAATTTGTCCACTGCTGGGAAGAGCAGGGAGCACACAGAGAGCAGAGCCTTGCAGGAGGCATGAAGAAAGGCTGCTGAAGGAGTCGGAGCAGCCTTTCTGCGGATTTACAAAGGCAACATGCTGGAGCCGAGTCTGGAAGGCAGCATTGATGCGCACGTAGGTAGAGGTTTATAAGGATCTTTAATTCTACCTTTTCTTACCTTGGCATTTTGAATTTTACCTGTTCTAAAAAAGTGGTTGTCGTTTGTCCAAATGCAACCGTCATTTATGCTTAAATACAACGAATACAAAATATGAACTCAATAAATACAACTCCTAAATTTATAAGACCTTTTGGTCTCATACAGGTGCTTGCAGTTTTACCACAAATCTGCTAAAGTTTCTGGTTGTGAAGATAATTTGAGAGTCCTGGTAGGAGCTCAAGGTACTATATTAAAGTATAAATGAAGATCCAAATGTATATTTTCAAAGAGAAAATGTGCTTAGGATTAGCTGCCATTATTTTCAGTATTAAGTTTTGGCATTAAGAGCCTCTGATGCTTGCCTAGGTTTTATGTATAACCTGCAGTCTGCAAACCAATGCAAGAAACCTCCCAATTTCTGGCCTCCGCATTTGTTTTTTGTTCTCACACACATAAAGTATTTGGTTCATCTGTAAAATTTTTAATTTTCACCATTAGGCTTACAGTCTTTCACAGTTAGGATCTAGTTAATGTATGACTTTCAACTTAATCTTCTTGTTTTCTTTTAGTCTTATTTCTTGGTATTTTTCTTTAAAATGAGTTAAAGTATAAGTCAACTGACATCATTCATAGGCACAAGATAAAAATAATCATATGAATCTGAGTTTGAGAGAGATTTTCTTTTGGTTTTTTTTCCGGTATTTTGTTTTCACAAGTAACTGAACTGTATGCGCCCACCAAATACTAAGGTCAAAGAAAAATGCAACATTTTAAACAGCAATTTAGTCACAGCACACATTCAGAAAATGTGACTCTAATACACTACTCTGTGTTTTTAAAAGAAATGATTGATAAAATAGTAGTTCGTCCTGTTCCAAGTAATCCTTCCAGCTGGTGATTTGTTGCACATCATACTTGTGGGTAATCAGGCTGCTGGAATAAAGGCTACTGTACCCTTTGTACAGTATTTAGTCTTCAGGAGAACTGTAATATTTTAACTATGTTCCACTACTTGCTGCTTTGTAATCTACACAAAAGTAGTAAAATGATTTAATAGCAGAGTGTTATGATAGATGTCTTGTAATAACATAACCTCATTACTTTTATGGTATATCCTGCAGAACATTTGCAAATAGCATAATTAAAATAAATACATTTCCCACTAAATTAGAGTGTGTTTTGTCATGGAGAAAAGGCCCACGCCTCCACAGGTCAAAAAAACAGGCTGATTTGATTGCCACAGATTTCTTTTGGTCCTGTGTGCTTTCTCAGAAGATTGCAACTGCCTCTCTCAGATACAGATCCTGCTACAATAATCCCTCCCTTTGTCACACTGAGATACAATCTTCACAGGATTTCGTGCGATGTTTTGCACGGATGGCTTTGAATCACGTATTAAATGTGGTTTGAGAGAGTGGTTCTCCACCATCAGCTCGGCTGCGCTCCTGTTGCGAGGTGCAGCGTGAGGCTCTGGGTTTGACCTACCTGGTCTCAAGGGAACAAGGTGGAAAAGCAGTTTCTGTCCATGGCTTTTTACATTGATTTGCTTTTTAACTTGGCCTACCTAGAGGTATTAGTCTTTGAGTCATGCCGAAGAGCTTAGCCTTTCCCACAGGGTTTTCTGCAGGGCGGTGCAAGATTTGACTATAGTTCAGTGTTGGTCATTACTACATTTCTGTACAAAGTGAGGATTTCTAATATGCATATACCTTGGAGCAGTTTGTTAGTATTTACTTATACTTTAGAATGGAAATGGGCCAGTTAAACTGGCATAACTAAGTTGTGGAAGTACAAATAGATCTAATTTATACTGTTGACACCTAGCATGGGAATTTGCTGTCACCTTTTCATACTTCACCAAGCTCTTCACTCAAATAACTCATGGCAATATCAAATGAGGAAAGCATGATGTATTTTTCCAAACTCTGATACAGAGGGGGAAATTGTTCAAAGACTATTTGATTTCAAAGCAGCCCAGACAGCTGTATCTGAACCTCCTAACAGCTCTAAGTGATTATCCTTAGAGAAAAAAGCAACTGGCCACAAGCTGAGCACTGCTTTTGTAAAGGATCTTTGTCCTGGGATACTTGCACTTACCTGGAGAACACATTTCTAAGCGATTGGCCAAGACCCAGTAACCACCTTGATATCCGTTGACTTTTCCTATGTAGTTTTCAAACACACACTACAGTTTTGTTGTGGATTCAGACTTCGACCCTAGTTAGTCCAAATTATAAATGATTTCACCTTAGTTCATACATTTCCTTCAAGAACAGAGTCGCACCTAGTCCGAATGATCTGCTTCCCAGGAGTCCTGGAGCTTAAGTACATTCATTGTTGCAAGATCAGTTTTGCAAAAGCTTGGTTAAACATCTTCCGCATACTAACTCCCAAATACCTCCTCCATCCTCCTACCTCCATTATTTATTGATGGCAATCATCCATGTTGGTATTAACTGACAATTTAAGAAAAATATTCACAAATATTTTTCAAAAATTACGAATGGCAGTTTGAATTTGATGCACTTGCATCTTATATATTTGTGCTGCATAAACACCACTTTAAGCTAAGTTTTGTTCCTGTAAGTGTTCACTATAATTAGAGAAGTGCAGTCAGGATGAATTTATTAAAGAAATAAAACTCAATTTGATTTTGATGGAGGTAGGAAGTATCTAGCAAGATTAAATGATCCAATTAGGGTACAGAAACAAGACCATGTGGTGTGGGTGACCTGTCACTAACTTTTAATAACAAACAGAAAAATGGTTGTTATGAGTATTCCATCAAATAGTCAATCTCAACACAACTCATAGATCAAATACATCAATATGACTATTCACTGAAAAGTGTCAGATAAAAATCCAGTCAGTCATGATGATCTTGCAGAAGGTTCGCTCTTAGAGAATGCTCTGAAAGTGGCAAGGTGCAGGTGCCCTTTGCCATGCCATGCCATGGATCTTGCAGAAGGTTCGCTCTTAGAGAATGCTCTGAAAGTGGCAAGGTGCAGGTGCCCTTTGCCATGGAAAACTGTTCTGAGTAGTTTCCCCTGCGGTCTTTACGCTCTACTTGGTCTTATTTCGCATCACACTAAACTATCTGATGATAATGTGAGACGGGCAGGTCTTAAATGTTAACTTAGGCTTTACAATACACAGCTAAACATCATCCTCATTTTCAATAAAATATTCTGTTTACTAACTTTCTTAGAAGAAATAAATACCTGGATGAAAACCAGGCAGTTTTAGTTTAGTCTGAGTTCAGCAGGGCTGATGATCAAAGAAACAAATGCAACTCCCTAATGCAAAAGGTCAGAATGAGTTAAAGTTTTGCCTTTGTAGTCTGCTTGCTTACATTTTGAGCACAGTTCTTGGAAAAAAATGCAGGCATCAAACTATTTCCCTCATTTTGCCCCCCTTATGTCCTTAAGGCCCAACAGACCCTCGCTAGCATTTGTGCCTGATGTCAGTTTTAAACGACTGCAGGATTGCCTTTTTTTTATATGTTTCACAAATGATGTAGCGAAACCAGAATTATTTTGAATGTCATTATCAATTATCAATTTATTATGTTATTTGCAAAATATGTTTATTCATAGAATGTATGTATATAAGGCTATATAAACCTCAAAAATAATAATGGATCCAATTATGTAAAATTTGAAATGAACATGTTCTTACTTTATTGAGAATTTCCATTTTTATCATGTTTCTTTGGAAAATTGTACTGCTGAAAATCCACATTTTTATTTCTTCTTCATTATTCTCCTTTTTTGATAACAAATATAAAAAATGAAAAGCATGGGAATATTTCTTTCCAAATGTCTATTTTTTTTTTCTTATTTCTTTTTCTTTTTTTTACTGTGGAACTTCCTAGACCTTTTTACAGATCAGAACAATTGCTGAAGGAATAGGAATAATGAACATGTACAATCTTATCTGTATCTTCATGAAATTTGAAGGAAAAAGAAAAAATATCGAATTTAGAAATGAAAGAGGAAAAATTCTCTCAAAGGAGGTTTTTTTAAATTATCTTCTGTTCTTGTAAAAGAAAGGAATCTTTTCCAAAAGAAAAGGAAAGAGTGCTTCACCACCATCCAGTGATCTGAGAGTTCCTCACACAGGTGTGATTTCTGTGTATTTAATAGCTTTATGGTATTTTTCTGACAGGGGTTGCCTAGGCTCCTGCTGAACATATATAAGCTTTCAGTTTTTATATCATTTTGCAACAGGGAATCCCACTCTAACTACATTGCTTTAGGAAAGATCACCTTCTTTTCTTTCCTTTGAACCTTCCTCTTTCTAGCAACATTTAGCACCTCTTATTTATTATACTGCAAGTGACAGGGAACTGGCCACCCCTGCCCACCCTTTCCATCCTAAAGATGATTTTATTACACCTTGCTAGAGTTGTTTATTTTCCAAATTGAAGAAACTGAAGTGCTTCCTTAGTGATCCATGCTCCTGGTTGTTCTTGCCTTCCTCTGAACCAATGATCTCCTCCTGGAGATGGGGGGACCCCATTCAAGATGTGGGTCAAATATCTGTTTACTGAGTGACATAATAATATACTTTTGTTTTCTAATTCCTAATGGTTCATTTGCCTTTTTGACTGCCAGAGTGCATCAAGTTGATGTTTTCACAGAATTTTCCATCATAACCCCAAGATCTCATACTTCAGTGACAGCGGTCAGCTCAGGGACCATCCCTGTATATGGAGAGGTAGGACTTATTTTACCATAGGCATCAGTCCAGGTTTATCAAAACTAAATTTCCTCTGTTGTTTTATTGCCCAGACCCTGAATCACATGAGATCCTTTACTATCCTTAATAGTGTCATCAGAACATTTGTCACCTGGTTATCCTTCTTCCAGGGACATGAACAGCGTGAACCCTAAGGCAGATCATTCTAGTGAAAAAAACTCCTTCCAACATAAGAATTCACCATCTCTTCCTACCCTCTGTTTCCAGCACAGTAGTACAGCATTTGTCCATGCTATAATCCCTTTTACCCCATGACTACATAGTTCCTTTGAAAATCTTTTGGACATTCATGGAAAATATCTTTATCTTCCTATATCTACATTCTGTTGTTGAACTCTTCAAAGAAGTGTCACATGACTAATTTTAAAATGCTAATAAGCACTGAAAATATAAATGAATCGTCTCCATGTTTCTCTGGAAGGAAACTTGGTACTTCTCCAATAAGATTCAACATGATGACTGAAAAAAAATTCTTATATTGTGTTTTAAATGCTTCTCATCATGCTTATGTAGGCAGTGTCTTAAATTTAGACTTTTTGATAGTCAATTATACTAACAGGTTGTTTCCGCTCCTGTATGAAAAATCTGTTTGTTCTACTTAAATCTTAAATGCTTTATTTCTGATCAATTATTATCATCGCATGAAAAATCCTGTATAGAATGATTTGAGATGATTTTTCTGTCTAACTATTAAGGAAAGGAAATATGAATCTGTACTGGACACAGTTCTTTAGGAAGAACAGCTAGAATAAACTTCATCATAAAGATGGAAGTGTCATAAAGAGAGCAAAGTGCAAGCTGGAATCTCTAAGTGTTAGAGACAGCTGCACAGAAGTAGTGGGGAGAAGACTAATGTTAAATAGAAGTGAAGCAAATACAGCTGAGTATATTTAAAATTATAACTGGAGATAGTTAAAGGATTTTCTGTAGGTCATCACTCATTGACAATTTCTAGGGAGAATCATATGTTATTACAGTAATGGTAACACGAGAATGCAGTCTTTTCCAAGCTGACCATAACCAATTATGTTGTGCTTAGCATTCAGCTGTTTTCCTTTTTGCTTCACTTAAGACACAACATCTGGAGGGCCTCATTAAATGAAGGTTAGATAATCTACTAATAAACTATTTAATTAGGAATTCGCCAGCAGGAAAAGTACTAAAGCTGTTATTTGTCTTTACTCACATTTATTAGTGAGAGAAAAGAAACCACAGCAGTTGCTGGGATATTTTGCATCTTTGAAAAAATGCTTTTAAAACAAACTTACTGTAGTTAGAAAAGACCAGCTAGAGAATTTGCAGTTATAATATAAAGCAAGGCAGTAATGCTGCAGAACAGTTTGCCTAGCTCGTTTCTGCCTTTCGGATGATTTTGTCATTATCTTGTCCATTCTAAAAAGTTAAAAACCAATCAAATGCCTTGCTTTTACACCGTATCCTTCTGCCCTTTTCATACCAGCATCAGTAGGGAAAATGTTTTCCTGACTTTTTGTACATGACTAGTGGACATGCAATAGTCTTTGACAGTGAATCTGTAGTGTACTCATCCTGGGCTGCTTTAGCATGTATTTCAATCATTTTATCACCAGTCTAGGACGAAATACCCCTTGCTGTAATAAAGCTATCTGGTTTGGTGAGAATGCTGAAAGAGGACCAATGCTGGGTATCTTCTGAGATGACTGCTCCTGTTCAGTATCAACTGGGTTGAGACCTTCTTAACACGTTTCACTTGTGATCTTTCAAAGCTGTCAGGATGGAATGATTTTCAGTCACTTTGCTCTGCAGTGGATTTAAAATCATGTCCCAAAGGTGGTAGATTAATAGATTAAAAAGGCAAAGTATTAATCTAATGCACTGTCCTGTCTCCTTACCCATAACTTATAGTATAACTGTCATATGATTATGGCAGTTCTCCGATGAAACAAAGTACCTATATTTTGTTCTCTGTAAAGCGTTTCACTGACTGGTGCACTTGTTATTTCAGTGCCTTATTCTGTATGGAGCAGAACTGATTTTTAGAAAATTAAAGACCATATGAGCATTTATTTTGATTATTTTTACACATTTGAGTATGGACTTAATTATGTGTAGTAAATCTGAGCATTAGTTGGAAGAAGCATTTTTCCTGGGAACTTAAAGTGTGTTCCTTGTATAGTGCCGAGTCACAAGAAGGCAAAGAATGTTTTAATGTGAAACACCCTCATTCACTTCAGGTTTTGCTCAATAGCTCAGCTGGACAGATGGTGGAAGCAAACCACTCTTTCTATGGAATACAAAAGTGATTTTTCCCTTTGCTAGTTGTGATGGAGGAGATTCCACGTTCACTTGTTTGTTGGTGTGTGTATCTAGGGACTACAAAATTATTTTTTTGTTACAATTTCTGTTGCCTTTTTTGTGTGTGTGTGTTTTGTTTGCTTTGTTTTTTTTTGTTTTGGTTTTTTTTTTTTTTTTTTTTTTACTAAAGTTCAAATACCTCATGAGTTTGCTCTGTAAAGTTGCTTTGCTGGTCTAAGACCCAGGTTAGTTTAGGTAAGAAGTTCCCGAGATACAACCATCTCTAAAATGACCAACTTCTACAACTATTTTTAGAATTTTCTTAGAACAGTTTTAAAAAATAAGTCACTCGTCTCCACTGAGGTTCATGGTTTCTGCTCAGCACCATGAGCAATCCCAGGAACCTGGTATTTTAGAAGGAATTGGATTTACCTTTTGACTCTGTGGAACGGTGCTTTGAAGTATTATGGTCAAACTGTGGAGCCTCTACTTGTTTTAAGCATGAAAATTGTCTGGAAAGCAAGAAACCTATGACCACAAGGTGCAGCCTATTTTCTGTCAGTGGCTGAAATCTGTTGGTATATGATTGTATACCTGTCAGCGCAGTTTAACTTGCATGTTTGGTGAGATAGAGGCTGTGTAAGTAGAGCCAACAAATGTCAGTTGGCTTAAATTTGGAGGTTTGAATAATGCTCTTCTCTGCTCACACTGTATTATTTTTCATATACCGTGGTATTTCTTATATATGCTTCCATTCTTCAGACATATGAAGTACAGTGAGATTTCACGCCACACATGTTCACTGGTGTTTTTCACAGTTAAGCCACTGCTCTCAAAAGACATGGCAAGACATCCACAGTTCTCATCTCTTAGTTCACATCCCTTATGAGTATCCAAGAATTTACATCTCTCTCTGTGTTTGCACAGGCTGCTGTGCGTCCTTAGTACAGCAGAGCTAAAGCTTGATATCTTATCCAAAGGAAGAAAACAAAAAGGAACATTAGGATAACTATTGATTTGAACATATAAAAAAAAGGCAAGAAAGAGTCTGAGAAACAATTTACAAAAGGCATAAAAAGTACTAATTATTTTCAAGTATATTAGGTGTAGGAAGCCTTCCAGGAGATCTGCAGATAGCTCAGAGAAGATAATTTTATAGTAAAAAAAGAAATTGAAAAAGGTTTTTTCATAACAAAAGTTTTGGGAGTTTCAAACAGAATAATTCCTATTTCTGGGTGCAACTCACAGGATCTGTCTCAGAACAAAGATATGAGTAGAAGGAGAGGAGGAAAAAATCAATAAACTGAACTGAACATAAGACCACCTTATGTTCACCTGCCTCTCAGATTCTATAGGTTCCATTGGATGAAATAGCTGAAATATTAACTGTGGCATATAATTTCCCTTGTAACACAGACTCAAGATGCAGTTTTTTAGGAGATCATTCAGGTACTAATATAAGTCTGTAAGCTATGTACCTACCCAGAAAATTGATAGAAAGTACAGTAAAGGATAGAAGTAGATACAACATGGATAAATATAATACATTAGGGATAAATACAATAAGGACTAAAATATATTAGGGAAGAATCATCAAGTTGTTCTGAAAAGAATTCTAATCAATTAATGAGCTATGACTTCTTTGATGAAGTCAAGAAGTATGTGGATAAGGAAGATCAGTTGATTCAGTTTTCCAAAAACATTTCTGTTCAGAGTTTCTTCTCCAAAAGCTCTTCAACTGACTTGCTGTGAGATGAAAGAAAAATCTCACATGGATAAAAAATTGTTATGAGAAAAATCACATAGAAATAAATTTTTACAGTGGAAGGAGATCACCAGTGGAGTCTTACATGGGTCTGTGTCATATATGTGCTGTTCACCATACTAACAAATGATTTAAGAAGAAAGTGAGCAGTGAGGGGAAAAAATTCACAGGTGTTACTAAGTTAATCAAGGTTATAAAAATGAGAGACACCTGCAAAGTACTGCATAAGGACATCATGGTAATAAGTGAGAAACAAACCAAATGGCAAATGAAATTTGGGGTAGATAAATTTGAAGTGATACGCATCGGGGAATACTCCCAACTTTGTAGTTCCATGAAAACTATGCTCAACACTAGCTAAAAAAGATAATAAAATATTATGAAATACGATGACAAATAGAGCTCAAAATAGAAGGTGTTACTGTTGTGCTGCATCAATCCCCCATCTGCATCATGAATATTGGATGTAGAACTGGCGTCCCAACTTTGAAAGGAGCACAGGATCTGGGAAAGTCAGATGACAGCAGGGACGATCAGAGGTATGGAATGACTCCCATACAAGTAAATATCTCATATGACTGGGATTTTTTGTAAAGGATATGTCACAGGAGAGATGTGACACGGGTCTATATATTCATGATGGGAAAGTGAGAATAGTAGTTAGCGTTGTTTCTTCCACTGCAATAACTTTAAAGTCATCAAATGAAACAAGTCATTGGCAGGTCCCAAACAAGGAAGCCAGTTTTTCTTATAATGTATGGTTAGTTGTGGAATCCCCTGCCAAAAGGTTGTTCTGAATACTAGAAATTTACCTGAGATCAAAAGTGATTGGAGAAACTAATGGGAGAAAAAATTATAAATATGAAAATGCTACTTCTGGCTCGGAAGTTTGAGTTGCTACTGAGGGATGACAGATTATCCAGCAGAAACATCACCACGAGTTTGTCCTGTTTCCTAGCTGTTCCAGAGACGTCTTCTGACAGGTATTGTCAGAGAAAGGATTACAGAGACCTTTGGTCTGACAAGGTGTTGCTGTCCTAGCGTTTTCATCTGTTCGTTTCCTTCCAGACACCGGCTGCTGAGAAGCCCGTGCCCCAAAGGACACTATCACTCACTGCCGCCGGACGAAGCGATGTGGTGGCTCAGGTGTGAGGTTTGCACTTAGTCTGTGTTCGAAGGAAGAGCTCGAGCCACACGAAGGCTGGCTTGCCGTAAGCTTGCACGTGTCAGCTGCTTGTGGAGCGAGCCTGCTACCTGTGCTCCTTTTGCTTGCTGTCCACACTGTTAACATGAAGAGGAGGAGGTGGACGAAGACTGAAGACTCCATTAGACCAGCGCAGAGCCTGCTTTATGGGGAGCTGATGATAGGGAGACCCACACTGATGAGCGCAAGAAGAGAAATACTATCTCCAGAGCCGTTTGCATCGCGTTGCAGAGACGCGAACTATGGGTGAACTCGTAGGTCCAGCACGCGTGGCCAGCCATGAACAGTGAGTTACAGTGCACTTCTTCAGGCTGTCAACGTAATTCTGTGTGGGTTTCCTCATGCAGTTTGCCTCCTATCCCTAATGCTTTCTTCATTCACAGTGTTGTAAAAGCAGAGAAGGAAGAAGGACAAGAACGATCTGTGTTCCTGAAAGGTACCTGCTATATCTTTTCTTCTTCCCTGCTTTAAAAACCCCCACAAAGAACACCCTAAAACAGGTATAGCACTGTAACAAGTTGGAAATTAAGACAAATTCATATTGCAGCACCTGAATAGAGAAATGAGAGAGAGTGACCACAAGTAGAGCAATTTCCTGCACTGACTAAAGTGAAATATAACGGGCATGTTTGGAGACGCTTCGGTTCACTGAAAATATAAACAGAGGCAAAAAAAGAAAAGGGAGAGAAAGACAGGCAAGATATCTGCCAGTCTAACCTGCAGTTTACTATGGGAAATAACCTGGCTGAAGGTGAGGAAGAAGAATTGTTCAAACAGAAGCCTTTATGGTAGCTTCATGTCCTTTCTCAGCTGCCTGGAGCAAGAGCCCTGCAGGGCACCGTCAGTTTCCAGAGGGACCTTTTTGTAAATCTCATTTTAGAATTAAAAAATTGCTTCTTGGTAACTCCAAATCAGCTAAAACACATTGCAGGAGGAAGACAGCGTGCCAGTCCAGATGAATGGCAAGAACTGAATGGGAAGTGTATTGAAATGCAATTTTTTTGTCAAGGAAGATACAAAGAGCAGAAAATAGGTTTTACCGTTTACTTTCTCAGACAACAAATAGGGGTCCAGTGGATGACAGAAAGCCAAGCCATAGTCCACTGTCAAGCTATGATCTCTGTCATACTAAGTAACCTTCTTTGCTATAGCAGTAATCATACCATATACTGACTCTGATATAAGCCACTATTTTTGAGCAGCTAAAGGTTTAAAAATTTCAAGCCTGAGTTGGGTATACTCAAGACAGAAGTAGTTCTCCCTTTATTAAGCCAGAGGTATGTTACATAGCCAGAGGGGATATCACATCAGAAAAAGAAGCTTGGTTGGTTTCTCTGGTGGCTATTCAGAACTTATATGGAAATGAAAGGTGTGAAGAGACACTGGGGAAGGTAGGCAAAACTGTCAAAGTTGTTTGGTTGTTTTTTTTGTTGGGTTGGTTGGTTTGTTTTCAGGGGCAGATCTGTTTTGTATTCTAAATAGAGTATTTTGAAGATACCCTTTTGTAAGTGCTTGTAATATGTGAAAAATACCCCATAAAAAATATGTCTGTGTTTTTTTACTTTCTTCCCCCAACTTAAGCACAGTTTAGAAAACAGGGGCCAGGATCTGAAAGAAGCAGCAAATATGGGAGGTAATGGGTGATGGTGGGCAACTGGGAGGCCAGGGCATAAAAGGATATTTAAATGATCATGTATCTTGGAAGAAGAAGGGCAGTTCATGCTTATCTGGTTATTATTAAACCCCAATCATTTTGATTCAAGAGCAAATGGCTATGACATTCCTTAACCTGAAATGCAATGGGTTACATAACTGACCAGTCATTATAACTTACATAAGTCCGTCTCTTTTTGTGCTACTCTCCTATTTTAGCTTCGTTTCAGACCTTTGATGATAATATCAAATTGTGTTGGGCAAAAAATAGATCCTTTAAGCACACTGCTAAAAAAAAGTTAGTTAGATGGCGAGTGCCCACTTGAACTTTTTTGTACACAATTTAATATTTTTTCCATTAGTATGGTATGTTGCTAGTAGTTCATTATCGCTCTCTCATACGCTAGTCAGCATGATTGCATTTTTGTAGCACCAGTAGTCATTGCTGCTTTAACTGAGCCACGTGTCAGTAGCAATGAAGAGGCTGTGGTACATGCTTCAACTTCGGATCTCCAGCACTTGTGTGCTGAGCATCGGGTGGTGTCGTCTTGTGTTGTTTTGCCTTACCTACTGTCCAGTGCCTGATAAAAGTCCAACCACATGTGTACACACAATAGCAGACAGACCTGAATTTTTCTAAAGAATCCTTATCAGATTTATTTGAAAAATCCTATTTTTTTGATAAAACACATTCTCTACAACTTCCAGGTAACCTTAAAATGTATCAGTTTGTAAGCATCTCTCCACCTCAACTTTTACAGGGTTTTTTTTGACCAACAATTTCTTTTTCGTGAAAGTTGATGGGAGTTAGGCCAGCAGTACTCCTTGTCCCTTGTGTTTGTCCGATGAGAGTTCACAGTCCAGGATCGCAAAGGAAGGCTCATTCCTAGGGAGAAAGCTGGGAAGCCACTTGCAGGCAGTTGCTTCCTATCACTTCAGGTCAGCTAGACGTAGACTAGCTCCAGGAGGAAGATGTGCAATCCCTGTCTGAAGATATTTGGCTCTTTTGCCTTGCAGCTCCTCCTAACCTCTCTGGGGTAGAAAGCATGTGGGAGAGAAGAGAATTAAATGGTCATGACTGGCTGATGAGTCCTTTTCCCCTTATCAGCGAGGAGCCTAGGATTGTGTTTATTGCTCTGTGCATTTTGGATGCAATAGTCATTGACTAAAATGCATGGGTAGCTTTGAACCTTGAAGCAAGATCTTCCTCACTTTTTCTATCCTGTAAATCTCAGGCATGTTACCTAATCTCTATACTTGGGTTTCTGAAATCTCTGAGAAATCTTGCTGTTAGTGTTTATAATGCTGATCCTAAAGTAATACTATTCCCTCATAACATTGATCTTAAAGTAAAGATTAACATAAACTGCTTACATTATTCATAGTATGTTGGTTTTGTTAAGCTTGGGAAGATGAAAATGGTATGATCACAAATATGTTAATTTGAATGTAACTGTGTAGTATCTTAGGATCTATTTGCTGTCTGTGACTGAGACAAAAAAATGTAAAAATATCGTCTTGCTCCTATCATCCAGTAAAATTAAAAAATAATAAAATAAATCTTTCATTACAGAAGAAAAAAAATACACTAATAGTGGGAAAGAACAATCACAAAGTGACACCTATGAGTGAAATTTGCAATTAGAATTTTTAATGTTTCCCTTTCCATTAATGAAACCTGCACTAATGTGTTCATATCCTGGTGGGCTAAAGACTCTTTATGATAGCCAAACAGAAAAGGCTTTTTAAGGCAGGCATACTGCGTTCTCTACAGCAACTGCCTCCCATCCCTGTCTATATACAACTAAGGCCCACTGTTTAATGCTCAATAACCACAGAAACAGCCCATTTTAAAGAATCCGTTCCTTGATATTCTTAACTTTCTTCCATCCAAGAAAATGATTTCCTAAAAATGTAGTTACTTAAAGGCACTTAAAAGCAGTGAAAAGTTTTCATTCACTGTGTATCCTTTCTATAATTTCTGTAGTAATTTATAATAATATCAGAAAAAAAAGAAATCTAAATATTCATCAAATAATTTATTTTCCAGTCTCTTTGCTTTGTAGTGGAAGTGATTTCCACAGAATTACCAATGGCCTGGCAGCAAGTGGCATGCAATTTCTTTTTTACCTCTGTATATGAATATTGCACAAGTTTTAATTCATCTAATAGCATTTTAAGAATACTTGTTGACTTTCTATTATTCCTAATAAACAGAAGTATTAAATACTTAAAGTGAGGCAGTGATTATTGCCTACAACTTTTTATCATGATTTAAAAGTTGTTCATAACTCTAAATTTATCATCACCGGTCAACTGATTAAAAGGATTTTGTTGTAATCCATTAAAAATTTTGAGAGGACTGTTTCTCTGTAAGTATTAAGCATCAAATACTGGCCCTTTGCTGAAACAGGACACCACACCGTTTTCTGCTTTCATCTGGTGGCAAGTTGTTTTGCATTCTCCATTTCTTCTTATAGGGGTAAGTACTTTGGGATTTAACAATGCAAAGGACAAGCAGCTGTTTTATAACCACTTCAGACTGTCCTAGTCACAGATGAGAACAGAGCGCTACCCTGATTCCTGGACAGTGTTTCTTATCATCAAGTACCACATGGCTAGATCCAAATATTCCCATTTCAGAATCTATGCACCTGTTTGGACCTGCCCTTTCCCAAAGAAACTTTGTCTTAAAACGCTAGGGGCTCTGCAAGGTGAGAGTAACTGTTTATAGGAGGAATTTTATGGCTTTTCACCCACACCCACACCGACCTCCTTTCAGCTACTGCTCTGCCAGATGCATTTAATTATTGCCATAAACTGTAAACACTACTGCATGACCATTTCCCCTTTAGCAAGATTGTGTGTGTGAAAAAAGTAAACAGATTGTATAACAAAGTGTTCTCTAGCTGTCAGCAAGGGCTTTGAAAATAAAACACTTCCCTCCCGACTCACAATTGGCTGACAGTCGGCACATAATGAATAATAGCTCCTGGGGACCAGCAGAAAGATGTGTGGGAAAACTTTAATTAAAAGCTTGTCAGTACAATTTTACCTGGGTGACATCACCTGACTGAAATCCTGCTGCCGGGCTTTGTTGTCTATAGGATCGCAGGTAGCGCACTTGTTTTGCTGACAGCAAACAATTCAAAAGTACTTTAAAACACTGGGGGGAAGACGCTATGCTGCCAGTAAAATATAATCCATTTGTGGTGTTCTAATTTTCTAATTAGCAGCTGTAGAAGGCTCTTTGCCATTGTGGGAGGAGGGTGACAAACAGGTTTTTGTAGCTCATTATCTATGATGCCCTCTTGATTATGTATTTTCTTGACATTCCATTCCAGAAAAGTGTGTTCCAAAATCAAATACATTTCCAAATGTAGACAGCTGGGCTCGAGCCAGAAGTACAGACCTAGCATCAAATTCCCAGCTTGAAGCTCTCTTATATATATTAAATCAGAGCACCGAATCCAAACGGCCTAAAAGTTCACCGCTGAGGACTTTCAGGCTGTGCAAAATTCCTAAAGAATAGCATTTTTACGATGGTCCAACAGAATAAAGCGCATAGTCCAGGAGAAGAGTCACGATGGTGGATTTGATTCTGCCCAACTCAAGCTGGTGGTAACTAATGCGATGAGGTGGCACCCATGCTTTTGTGTGCCTGTTACTGTAAAATGGCAATGGGAATTTGAAGGCCTGAACTTGGTCCTAAAGTTGTAATTAGTAATATTCATGGAAAGAAACTCTCATCTAACACTGCTGAAATCATTAATACTAGTAAAGCTTGGCTTTTTTACAAGTAATTTGTAGTAATGGAGAGTAGTTTCTCATAATTTAATGCTAATTAATTCAGTTACATCATGATCTAGCTCAAGTCCTGAGCTGACTTTAATGGGAATAGGCTGGGTCTGATCCAGAAGCCACTGAGGCCAATGGGAGCCTTTCCATTGATTTTGAGAGAATTTGGTTTGGGTGTGTAGATGGATGGAATTTATTTACCTGACAGAGGAAAGACTCTCACTGAATTGTGTGTTTGCCTTCCTTATGAACATTCTCTCAATTTCCTTAATTTTATGTAATTATGATTTGCCAAATGTTGAGGAAAGTATTATATCTAATTAGTGGTGAACAAAAGTAAACAGGAGGTTTATTTTCTTATTACATGCTAAAATTAAACGTTGTTCTTGGGCATGTACGTGTGAGTAATAACACACAGAGCAACTCCCAGGTAAGACTAAAGACAAGGCTTCTAAACTCAAACATCTCTAGCACAACTTTTCTGTGCCAAACACTTAGTCTGAAGATTAATGAACAAGGTTTTATCACTTATTTTGGTAGAAGAGGCTGGAGTTAGGCAAGTGGGAAGGAAAACAACTGGAGCAATTACTTAAGAATTTTCCTTTATCTGTTGCTGCTCTGACACACTGTGCAATAACACTTAATTCTTTAGCAAGAGATTTGCCCATCTGAGGCTTTTAGTACATGGATATTAAAAGAGAAGCAGGTGCTTTCATACTCCAAAGGACAAAACCTGTTATGCTAAAATGTAAAATAATTGTCATTTGCTAGTCAAAATGTTATCACTTTTTCGGTGATGACCAATATTTGCAAATTTCAATTACTGATGAATGATAGAATAGTTATCCAGAGCTAGATTCACTATGGTGCCTCAAGAAGTAATTCTGCAGTAGCTGAGCATTAGGACTTCCAAGGGAGGCCTGGACTCCCAGTGCTGTGCATGAGTCAGGAATTTCTGATTAGGCTAAATGATAGTTGGCATTTTGAGAAAAGTCCCCAAAGCAGCTTTCTACGTAAGACTCAAATCTGTACGTGACCAGGCAGCACCCTAACAGTCAGGCCACAGAAAATTCACGGACTTCATAGCTTTCCCCCTGCAATTCTTCCATTTGGCGTGAATGAACAGGTGAATGTGTATGGAATGGTGTTCGGGGAATGAGAGGAAGGAAAGAGACAAGGCGTATTTGGTGTGGTGTTCAGAACATCCCTGTAAAGGAGGGAGATACTACAGCTTTAGCTTTTTGTACTTGATGGAGCAGCAAATGGAACTCACTGTTCAAATCCTGAACTGGGGAGCCTTTTTCCATTTCAGTCACTATTTAATTGTGACATAAAAAATGAACAAGAAGTGAAAAAGCTCCAAAAGCAGTGCAAAGAAAAGTGCGTTGCATGCAGCCACTCTGGAAAAGCTTTGAACTTGTTATTTAGAACATTCTCTCAGGAAATCCTGCTGGCAAAGGCAGAACCCAGACCTAGATTTCCTATGAACTAAGGGAGAAGATAGAGATACGTTAACCGTGCTTTTAGAACAGTACAAGCAAAACCCCATTCATTTAGTTTAGGTTTCCCTCAAATATACCTGTGCCATGTGTTGAAAAGGATGACATTTTAGGCAGGTTTCACAACATCTATCTCATACTCCTCCTTGCTGCCTTTAGTACTTTTTTTTGTTGAATCATCCGAGGAAGCCATGGGTTTTTGGAAATGGTTAAAATGAAAAGCAGAATTTTCTCACACTGCTAGCTTCACGTGACACGGAGCGTTTCAGGTGGAGACTCTGTCATTCATTTGTGTTTATTCTGGCTACCGGAACATTGTCATTATGGCAGTCTTGCCAGCCACTTATTCTTACATCATTATTCTAGAACTCAAGCTTCAGAAAAATCGACCTTTGCTAGCTAACGGTAGTAAATTTGAAGATCCAGAATAGAAAAATCTGGCAGATGTGAGGAGCAGGAAGAATACAGTGGTTGTCTCATGAAACTAGCTTGGTGATTTCATTCCAGTTTCTGTGGTCAGGAATTCTCATCACAAACTCCACAATAATTGTGATTCTCAGCAGAGTTCATGGGGAGTTTAGTGGATATTCTTTTCCCTTCAAGAAGTCATCCTTCACAGTCACATACGTTAGTGATACAGTAGAAGGATGGTTGCAGTCTTCCTTGTGTATATAAATCTAATGTGATACACCACTGTTTTGCATCAATGTATCGGTATAAGTGAATTCTCTGGT